>NC_088867.1:53212844-53366367 GCF_032884065.1 Artemia franciscana
GAGAGCGAGAGCGAGAGCGAGAGCGAGAGCGAGAGCGAGAGCGAGAGCGAGAGCGAGAGCGAGAGCGAGAGCGAGAGCGAGAGCGAGAGCGAGAGAGAGAGCGAGAGAGAGAGAGAGAGAGAGAGTGAGTGAGCTGAAAAAAGCTTATTAATGTTTTGGCAAGGTAAATCTACCCATTAACCTGTCAGTGTCATCAATAGTAGTCAGGAAAATGACTATAATGAGTCTCATTAAATTTGAATAAAAGCTGATAATTTGAACATTATAATAAAGAGAAAAGTGAAAATTGCCTTTGTATTTTATTACTGACACTGACTTTACTAAATTACCTACAAAAAACATTGTTTAAAAAAAACTTTTTGCATGCTGACTGAAATAACCAGCGACACCAGGACTCGAACCCATAAAAAAAATATGATCTGTATAAAATAAAATATGGAAAGCTTAAATTGAGGCTATTCGTAGTATGGCAAACGTAAAGACGAATATACTGAAATGAAAACTTAATATACTCTCCTATGTAGGATGCTTAATCGTTGGCCAGATTTGAGGAGGGGAGAGACAGTTAATGTGGGTCATTTTGAGTTTACTTAATAATTTAGCTTGGGGGTTGAATAGAAGAATCAGCTTAAAATATATTTGCCACAAGCCTCACACTTACATCGTTTCTTTTCTTGTGCTTAAATAATGATTTTATAAAAGTCAGTTGAAACACCAGTATACTTTCACTGTCTCATTTTCTTAACTTCCAATTTTCCAAAATTTTGTTGAGAATCTATTTATTTATTGATACTGTAAAACGGATTGCTAGCTGCAGTAAATTATATAAATGAAGATTAACATTATTAACTGAATGTAAATTAGATTATAAATGCAATCAAATCGTTATTTATTTTCCAGGTCTGATATAATTGCTAGTCAATGGGACAGAATTCTTCATCATATATTTCCTCATCATATTCATTCACTAAAAATCTCTTGTCAAAAAAGAGAAGAAGAGAGGACTCAGAAAGTGACCTTGAAGATGAGGAATCAGCTTTGGAGAGAAGCTTGAACACAAAAAGAAGAAAGAAACTTCAGAGTACTTCTGACTACATTTACAGGACAATGTTTCTAGAAGGGCAAAACAGCGATGTTACTATAGTTGCTCTTGGCCGAAGTTGGAAGCTTCACAGAGTGAATCTCTCCCAGAGTCCGTATTTTGCCAGCATGTTCTCCGGCTCTTGGAAAGAATCAACTGAATCAACTATCAACATCGAAATCCAAGATCCGAATATAACAATTGTTTCGCTTACCATTTGTTTTGGTTCTTTGTATAAAGATGAGATAACTCTTGATGGTAATGAAGCAATTGGAGTTGCTGCAGCTGCATCCCTATTTCAGATGGAGCCCCTTCTTGATTATTGCTCCGAGCTTTTGCGACAAAATGTTAGTGTCCATACAGCTGTGAAGTTCTATGAGACTGCCATTGAATATGGGATGCTAAGTGTTAAGTCTACTTGCTTTGATTGGCTCTCCTTAAATTTGATGCACCACGTTCATGAACATCCGAGCAGGTTAAGAGAAATAAGTGTTGAACTGATGACAGAGCTTGTTAAATATAATAATCTTTATGTAATTCAGACAGAATTTTCTATTTATGTTTTGCTAAAACTATGGATGTTCCTGAAGCTACATCCAGCTTGGTCGGGTTGTCCGAAGGACATGATTACTGCTACTCAAGAGTTTTTAGAGAACAGGAATGAAAAAGCATCTTTGTTGGAAACCGAGATTGGAAAACCGTTTGAAAGAGCATTTAGGGTATTGAAGGCAGATTGGTTAATTGTTCATCCTTATGATGTTGAAATGCTGAAAAATGACAGAATTATTCCGAATTCTTTCTTGAATATTGCTTTCCAAAATCAGTGGTTTAGGATGCTTCGAGTCGAGCAAGGGATTGATTCAGGGCCAACAGAACTAGACGAGGAAGATTTTTTCAAAAACTGTTTGAGGTAAGTGACTTAATATAACAGAGGTCTGATTCCCTTGTCAGAGTATTTTTCCAAAAGGGCGGGTCAATATTCGAAAAATGTGCCATTTTTTCCGTATTTTCGCATTTTACAATTCTCTCGCTCCAAAGTCTTAAAGGAAACGTGAAAATTTTTGAAGAAAACTTCAAGAAAGTTTTCTGATACCTTCATCTATAAAATACGTCTTCGCAGTTTTAACCCGTCTTTCATTGCTACCCCTGAGAATTGGGGTTGAATCATGTTTTTGGCAGAGCTTATTGTTTGATGCACAGTAACTGGAAAGAGTATGTAAAACTGCCCTTAGACATTTTTTCTAGAAAATAAATCTATCAATCCATCTTCACCTTTTGTGAAGCATCCCTGCTTTATTACCTTGCTAGACAACTCATAAATATCACTTTTAGTATCTTAGTATTAGTTCAAAATTCCTGTTTCTATTGTTCCAAGTCTTTTCAGCAGCCAAAAAAAAAAAAAACTATGCTTTGCCTTTTCTAAATTTTAAATCTTCACTGCATTTGCCTTCCTTACCAACAATATTCGGGTCCCCAACAATATTTGGGTTACAGTAGGGTTTCTGATACGCTGAATGTGATGGTGTAATTTTTATTAAGATTCTATGAATTTAGGGGGTGTTTCCTCTTTTTTTGAAAATAAGGCAAATTTTCAAAGGCGCGTAACTTTTGATGGGTAAGACTAAACTTGACGAAACTTACGCATTAAAATCAGCATAAAAATCCGATTGTTTTGATGCATCTATTCACATCAAAACTCCGCTTTTTGGAGTTTCGATCAGACGATCTCGAGACAGGGCGGGGGAGGGGGCCTAGTTGTCCTCCAATTTTTTTGGTCACTTAGAAGGCCACTAGAATTTTTAGTTTTATTTTCAAATGTTTTCATCAGTAATAGATATACGTGACTTACGAATTAACTTACGTAACGACTTGTATATTTGTATATTTATATCGCGTATATGAGGGGGTTTACCCCCTAGGCAATACTTCGCTCTTTACGCTTAAAGTTATAATTTGGTTCCAATTATTTAAGAATGACCCCATAATCACAAAGGCCGTTTAATTAGAATGAATAGCTCTTTTGAAATTACTAAAAATACTTTAGCGTAAAGAGCGAGGTTCTGAGGAGGGGACGAACCCCCCTCATATACGTAATAATTTCTGTTCGTTTGAAGTTTCAATGTTGCTCCTTACTTTCAGTTTAAAAAAAAAACGTTTTTTATTCAATTTCTCATTGTTTTTTTTTAAGTAATGCTAGAAACCCTAGCACCCCCTTCATAAAAATACTCTTCCCCATGATAAATTCCTCCATGGAAAGACCCTCCCACGTAACCACCTCCCCTCGACCCGTCCCCCCGACCAGAAAAATTCCCCTGAATACGTCTGTATAGTTCCCAATAACCAATACTATATCTAAAGAATGGGCAAAGTTCATAACTTGCAGCCCTTCCTCTGGGGACTGTGGGGATTAAATCGTCTTCAAAAATATGGTTATTTGATTTTTCGACTATGCTGAACAAAATGGCAATCTCGAAATTTTGAGCCGATGACTTTGCGAGAAAATGAGCGTGGGAGGGGGCCTAGTTGCCCTCCAGGTTTCATGTCACTTAAAAAGGACTCTAGAACTTTTAATTTCCAATAGAATGAGCCCTCTCGTGACATTCTAGGGCCACTGCATCGATACTATCACCCCTGGAAAGAAAACCAAATAAACACCCATGCGTGATCTTTCTTCTGGCAAAAATACAAAATTTCACATTTTTGCAGATAGGAACTTGAAACCTCTGTAGGGGGGTTCTCTGATACGCTGAATCTGATGGTGTGATTTTCATTAAGATTCTATGACTTTTAGGGGATGTTTCCCCCTTTTTTGAATCAAACTTGATGAAACTTATGTGTTTAAAATCAGCATAAAAATCATTTTAATGCATCTATTGGAATCAAAATTTGGTTTTTATGGCACTTGGCATTAACCAAGACGATGAAATTTGGTAGGCATATCAGGGACCAGACTAGATTAAATTAGAAATAGTCGTTTTCCCGATTCGAAGATTGGGGGGAGGGGAAATGGGGGGACATAACTGGACCGAATCCGCTTTCTTTGGGAGAGTTGAAGGGGACGGTTAATTCAGAAAAATTAGAAAAAATGATCTTTAACTTACGAACAGGTGATCGGGTTTTATTGAAATTTGATGTTTAGAAAGATATTGTGTCTCAGAGCTTTTATTTTAAATCCTGACCGGATCCGGTGACATTGGGGGAAGTTGAAGGAGGAAACCTAAAAAAACGCTTAGAATGGAGGGATCGGGATGAAGCTTTGGGGGGGGGAGGGTTGAATAAGCACAAGTTCTAGATACGTGATTGACATAACCGGAACGAATCCGCTCTCTTTGGAGGAGTTGGGGGGGGGGGGAAATTAGGAAAATGAGGTATTTTTAACTTACGAAGAAGTTATCGTTTCTTAATGAAATTTCATATTTAGAAAGATCTCGTAACTCAGATATCCTACTTTAAATGATGATCGAATCTAGTGTCATTGGGGGGAGTTGGGGCGGGGGGGACCGAAAGTCTTGGAAAAGGCTTAGAGCAGACAGATCAGGATGGGAGGCAGATCAGGGCAGACAGATCCCACCAAACTTGGTGGGAAGAATAAGTTCAAGTCCAAGATACGTGGCTGATATAACCAGACCGGATCCGCTTTCTTTGGGAGTTGGGAGGAGGGGTAGTTCGGAAAAATTGGAAAAAATGAGGTATTTGTAACTTACAAACGGGTGATCAGATCTTAATGAAGTTTGATATTTAGAAGGATCTTGTGCTTCAGAGCCTTTATTCTAAATTCCGACCAGATCCGGTGACATTGGGGAGATTTGGAGGGGGAAACCAGAAATCTTTGAAAATGTGAAGATTTAGGTATCTTTATATTACGAATGGGTCATCGGATCTCAATGAAACTTGATATATAGAAAGATTTTATGTCTCAAATGATCCATTTTCAATTTGAATTGGATCCGGAGACATATGGGGCTGGAGGGGGGAAACAGAAATCTTGGAAAACGGTTAGAGTGGAGAGATCGGGATGAAATTTGATGGGAAAAATAAGTAAGTTCTAAATTCGGGATTGAAATAATTGAAGTGGATCCACTCTATTTGGGGGAGTTTAGGGGGGGGGGGGGGTTTAATTTGGAAAATCGAGGAAAATCGAGGGATTTTTAACTTAAGAACGAGTGACCGGATCTTAAGGAAATTTTATATTTAGAAGGAAATCATGTCTCAGAGCTCTTATTTTAGATCCCGACCGGATCTGGTGACATTGGGGGGAGTTGGAGAAGGGAACCCGAAATCTTGGAAAAAGCTTTAAGTGGAGAGATCGGGATGAAACTTGATGAGTAGAATAAGCAAATGTCTTAGATACGTGATTGACGTAACTGGACTGGATCCACTCTCGTTGGGGGGAGGGCGTCTAGTTCTTTGGCGAGTTTGGTGTTTCCGGACCTGCTAGGACGATGAAAATTGGTAGGCGTGTCAGAGATCTGCACAAATTGAATTGATAAAGTCGTTTTCCTTGATTTGACCATCTGGGGGGCTGAAGGGAGAGGAAAAATTAGCAAAAATGAGGTATTTTTAACTTACGAGTGGGTGATCGGATCTTAATGAAGTTTGATATGTAGAAAGACCTCGTGTCTCAGAGCTTTTATTTTAAATCCCGACCGGCATTTAGCCTATGATTTTCGTTTTAAATCGATCTATTGATTCTTAGAATTTTGCTAGAGCTCATGCCGTATGAGCTCTTGGCTCTTCCGGCCTCGTCACAAATGCCATATGGGCTCTTAGCTCTTGTTTAGAGTTTTGGTTACTATTGAGCCTGGTCGCTCCTTACTTACAGTTTGTTACCACGAACTGTTTGGTCAATTCTATATAATAAAGTCAATGCAAAAATGTATTGAATGTACATTGTTCTTTCACACGCTACAATTTTTAATAAATTAAGTAAAAAAAACAAGTTTTTTTTTTACTTAATTTCTGAACGTTTTTGAATCAATGCATGTTTTGATTTTGGCTCTCCGCAGATGAATAATCAAAACGAAATTTGCATATTTCTTTTTTTTGGTAAAATGGCTTTCTCATAGTTTTGATGAAATGATTTTGAGAAAAAAGGAGTGGGGGAGGAGGCCTAGTTTCCCTCCGATTTTTGGTTACTTAAAAAGGCAACTAAATCTTTTAATTTTCTACAAATGTTTTTATTAGCAAAAGATATACGTAACTTACAAATTAGCTTACGTAACGAACTTCTGTATTCTCATTCTTTTATTACGTATATGAGGGGGCTCACCCCCTCGTCAGTACCTCGCTTTTTACACTAAAGCTGAAATTTTGTCCCAATTTCTTGAAAATGACCCCTGAATCACAAAAGCCGTAGAATAAATAGTTGAAATTACTAAAAATACTTTAGCGTAAAGACCGGGTTATTAGGAGTAGGTAAGCCCATCATATGCGTAATAATTTCTGTTCGTTTAAAGTTTTAATACTTCTCCTTACTTTCAGTTGAAAAAAACTTTTTCATATTTATTTTTTCATTGTTTTTTTTTAATAATGCTACAAAATCCTACGCCCCCTTATGAAAATCTTCTTCCCCCATGAAAAATTGCTCCAAGGAAAGCTCCCCCAGCATATTTCCGTCTTCTCACCCCCAACCTAAAAACCCACCTGAAAACGTCTGTACACTTCCAAATAACCATCACTATATGTAAGCACTGGTCAAAGTTTGTAACTTGTTGCCCCTCCCACGGGGACTGTGGGGGAGTAAGTCGTCCCCAAAGACATAGTTATAAGGTTCTTCGACTACGCTGAATAAAATGGCTATCTCAGAATTTTGATCTGGTGACTTTGGGAAAATAATTAGTGTGGGAGGGGGCCTAGGTGCCCTCCAATTTTTTGATTTTTTAAAAAGGGCAATAGGACTTTTCATTTCCGTTAGAATGAGCCCTCTTGCAAGATTCTAGGACCGCTGGGTCGATACGATCACCCCTGGAAAAAAAACAACAACAAATAAACACGCATCCGTGATCTGCCTTCTAGCAAAAAAAATACAAAATTCCACATTTTTGCAGATAGGGGCTTGAAACTTTTATAGTAGGGTTCTCTGATACGCTAAATCTGATTGTGTGATTTTCGTTAAGATTATATGACTTTTAGGTTTTTTTTACTCTATTTTCTAAAATGAGGCAAATTTTCTCAGGCTCGTAACTTTTGATGGGTGAGCCTAAACTTGATGAAACTTATATATTTAAAATCAGCAATAAAATGCGATTCTTTTGATGTAGCTATTAGTATAAAATACCATTTTTTAAGTTTTGGTTACTATTGAGCCGGGTCGCTCCTTACTGCAGTTCGTTACCACGAACTGTTTGATGAAGTTGAGTCTTGACAACTTTACAAGTTGTGATACTAATTGGACAAAGATGTTATATAAAAAAAGAGGTTTTCAGAGAAGAGCAGTAGGATTTTGGGAAGAAAGAAACTCAGCTGACCAGTTTTTCCTATTTGGATTAATAGCAGAGTGTCACCACTTCAGAGGCCTTTAGTCTTCAGTTTTATAGACTGTTCGACTGCCAATACAAGAAGTTTGGTGATTCGTATACTCATATGGCATAGTAGATAAGTACATTAAAGTGATTGTGATAAATTTTACACATAAATATTCTTTAAATAAATAGATATTCCTTAAATATTCTAATATTCTGATTAAATATTTAATGATTTATTAGATATATTATTTAATAAATATTAAATAATTCAACATTCTAAATAAATAGTTTAAATCATAGTTAAAATTTAATTTAATTTTACTTAAATAAATTGAATATTCATAAAATTTTACATTAAAGTGATACTGTGCAAGCGAATAATATTTCTGCAGTTAATACATGAATCGAGGTTATGAGTTGGTCCAATGAAAACAAGAAGTTAAGCAGCTTTGTTCTATTCTCATTTATACGGTATATTCTAATGGCTAAAGAGCACAGTAAAGGCTGGAGGGGAAAAGGACAATAAATGGTAGGTAGGTAGGTAAGTTTTATTTTATCCACAATACAAACATAAATAAAAAAATGACAACACTAATAAATTGTTGCAGCAAAAAGAAAGTCCTAAGGACTTGTGCTGCAATTTCATATTATGATTTACATCTTATAAATAAATATCTAAACATAACATCTCATGATTAACCACCTAGCCTATCTTATATATAAAAAATAACAACACATATACATGAACAAAATACAACAAAATAATCATATTAAATATCATTTACCGGTATTCAGTCCCCACCCCACATCAATAAACTGCAAAAAAAAGACATCAAAAACCTTCTGCCCTTCAAAACCTATTACTTAAATAAAACATTTTCAATTTATTTTTAAACCCATATAAAGTGACAGACTCCCTGATGCCAGCCGGCAAACTATTCCAAACAGAAGGCCCCAGATTCCGAACCACATATGATGATCGAACTGTTTTTCTTTGTTCATGGCTTAAAAGTTGTGAATTTCTTGTATCATAATTATGGTACTCCTGATTCATGGAAAAATAATCATGAAAATACTCAGGGCATATATGTTTCATGCTCTGGAACACAAAAATTGATGCCTGGTAGTCACGAATCTGACCAACATTTAAAACATTACACCGGGAAAAGCTAGCAGTAGTTTTGGATTCAACCTGCTCTTTTATGTCCGCAATCAATCGAATGCTTTTATTTTGCAAAATGGGAAAGCAAAACGCATATAGACCTTAATCGCACAAATGATTTGAGTGCCCTAAGCACCAGGAATGACAAAATGAATGCGTTTTTGGGAATTTGAGCATTCATGGTGAGAAAGAAGGTTGAAAAACTAACGTTGAGAAAGACCAAATTACTTAAAACATGACTAAATAAAAATAAAAGTGATGGTAGGAATAGGAACCAAAACAATTTAATAAAAGTTACAATTTACTTACCTGCAGAAATATGTAATTTTCTATTATTTTTTTTTGCCAGAAGAAAGATCACGGATGTATGTTTATATATTTTTTGTTTTTTTCCTCCAGGGGTGGTCGTATCGACCCAGTGATCCTAGAATGTCGCGACAGGGCTCATTCTAACGGAAATCAAAAGTTCTAGTATCCTTTTTAACTGACCAAAAGACTGGGAGGACAATTAGGCCCCCTCCCACGCTTATTTTTTCCCAAAGTCACCAGACCAAAATTTTGAGATAGCCTTTTGTTCAGCATAGTCGAAGAATTTAATAATTATGTCTTTGAGGACGACTTAATACTGTCCCTGGGGAATGGCTGCAAGTTATTAACTTTGCCTGTTGTTTACATATCGTATTGGTTATTGAGAAGTATACAGACGTTTTAAGGAGGATTTTTTCTGGTTGGGGGGTCGGAGGGAGGGGTTCCGTGGGAAGATCTTTCCGTGAAGGAATCCATCGTTTTTCAAGATTATAGGTCCCCTCTCAATTCCCCCCAATGTCACCGAATCCAGTCGGGATTTAAATTAAGAGCTTTGAGGCACTATATCCTTCCAAACTTCAAATTTCATTAAGATCCGATCACTCCTTCGTAAGTTAAAAATACCTCATTTTTTTTTAATTTTACAGAATTAACACCCCCCCCCCCCCAACTCTCTCAAATAGAGTAGATCCGTTCCGGTTATGTCAATCAGGTATCTAAGACCTCTGCTTATTTTTCCCACCAAATTTTATCCCGATCCCTCCACTCTAAGGGTTTTCCAAGATTTTAGGTCCCCCCTCCAACTCCCCCCAATGTCACCGGATCAGGCCGGGATTTAAAATAAGAGCTCTGAGACACAATATCCTTCCAAACATCAAATTTCATTAAGATCCCATCACCCGTTCGTAAGTTAAAAAAACTTCATTTTTTCTATTTTTTCTGAATTAATCGGCCCCCCATTCTCCCCCAGATGGTTAAATCAGGAAAACGACTATTTCTAATTTAATCTGGTCCGGTCCCTGATACGCCTGCCTAATTTCATCGTCCTAGCTTATCTGGAAGTGCCTAAACTAGCAAAACCGGGACGGACAGTCCGACCTGCAGACAGACCGACAGAATTTGCGATCACTATATGTCACTTGGTTAATACCAATTGCCATAAAAACTTAATTTACTGCTAGCTGACCTTCGTCAATAATTCCGAGCCAATGGTCTTAAGCCATAGTTTCTTACTATGGGCTAAAGTTTGATCTTTAGTATAGATGAATTTTTAAAGATTCGTGTTACTATTGAATTGAATTGCATATATACAGCCTCTTATTAGAACTAATTTTTTTGCAATGGACTAAAGTTTGTTTTCTACTGTAAATCTTTTTTTTTCTCGAGAATCGCTATAAGTGAAAACTCCATCTGTTTTACTCGTTTTCCTTATCTTTTGACAAGTTAAAACTCGTATCTTTTTATAAAGATGGAGATGAAACTTTGGAGACAAAAACCCCATCTTTTTTATAAAACCTCCATCTTTAAATAAAGTGAAAACTCTATCTTTTTTACTCGTTTTCCTTATCTTTTGACTAAAGTGAAAACTTTTTATAAAGATGGGGATGAAACTTTTTATGGAGATGAAAACTCTATCTCTTTTACTCGTTTTCCTTATCTTTTGACTTTGTTTTTTTCATCAAAGCTGCAGCGATAGCTGAAATTATAACCAAAATTATAATTTTAATAACTAAATTATAACTAAAATTAATAAAATTAAAATATTAATAAAATACTAATAAAATTCTAATAAAAATTAAAATTGTAACTAAAATTATAAAATTATAATAGTAGCGAAATTATAATTCGCTACTAAATCTAGTAGCGAACGAATTTATCACTATTTTCATTTTATATATAGGCTACGTAAAGCTCAATCCCTTTAGCGCCCCCTGTTTTCGCTAATATTCATAGATTATTGGGAAACATTATTTTCTCGTAGTTTTATAATGCATAGTTTACTGTGAAAACAAATTTATGGCAAAATTTCAAGGGATATGATCGACATTTCCGGGAATGAAGTAACGGAATCCCTCAATTATGGTATCATAACCCAGAGAGCCGGCTTTTCTAAAGATGTGTTATATCACCTTGTGTATGAAGATGCAGTTTTTGTCAAAAATCGCATCTTGTTTAAATACTAGCTTTAACTACTTAATCAAGGACTAGATGTAAATTTTACACCCAATATTTCTTTTCCAAATGAGCCCCCTTTCAGGATTTTATGACCGCTGGTTCAGTGCAATCATCCCTGAAAAAAAACTAAAACAAAGAATTGCTCAATAAGGGAGATTTTTTAATACAAGATTTAAACCAGGGTAATTCTAATGGTGCGGTTTTCTTCTTAATCCTACGCCATTTTCAAGGGAACCGTATCTAGGATTTTGTGGGGGGGGGGTTACAAAAGAAAGCTGTACACAACGCAACCAAATCTTGTTGGTAAATGTTTTATTTACTTTTGTAATATCTAGACTGAATTTTCAGGAGAGGGGGGTAGCCCACCACCTTGAATACGGCTCTAGGTTTCAAGCTCTCTTTTTTCCCATGAACTTGTTTTCGCAATAATTGTTTAGTAACAGGATCTACGACAACTTCCATACGAAGGGGCACGAGGAAGAAAGAATGAGGAAGAAAGAGTAGAGAGGATTTGAAGGCATATTTGGATTGGAGGGGAAATAGATTTTTGATTGGAGACAAAAGAATGTATCAAGGGAGAAAAGGGGAGAAAGTAGAATCTATTGCTTGTCCTGTGTGTGGATCTCAGGTTGAAAGTTTGATACATTTTGTGTGTGAATGTGTCGAATTGAATGAATCGAGGCGAGAGACGTATGGTAAAGAAAAATTGAATGAGATATGGATGGTAGATGAATGAAAGAGACAAATTTTCTGAGTATTAAAAGGATGACATGGTTTGTCAGGATTGCAACTGCACATCGTGAGCATTTTCTTTAAATAGTATTAATTTATTTTAGTTCAATTTGTTGTTGTTGTTTCTTTTTATGTAAAATTACTATGACCCACGGGCTTTTTCTGGAATAAACTATTATTATTACTATTATTATTCTCCGCTAAGCAAAGCTGCTCCGCTTTGCTTAGCGCTTACACAGTACAACTGGGCAGCGCTAATGCACTGCCTATAGTAAGATTCACGGTGTTCCCAAGGCTTGAAAAAAAAACTCGTTTCTTGTGTCATCAAGTTCAAAACACAAGTTTTTTATCTGAAAGGAAGGGGCAACATTAAGACCCAGCGCCCACGGGCCAACTGTTTCAGCACAACTTTTGGAAATTAGTCTCAACAACTTTTGAAAACTAAAACGAACAGAAATTGTTCTGTATACTAGAGGGGCTGCCTCCTCCTCCATACTCCTCTCTTCACGTTAAAGTTCATAAGCATTTTAAAAAAAATTTGTTATTCTAATCCAAACGGTCTTTGTGTTTCAGGAGTCGTTCTTTAATAATTGGAACAAAAGGTCTAATTTTAGCGTGAAGAGCGGGGTATTGAGAAGGCAGACCCCTCATATATAGAATAATTTCTGTTCGTTTTAAATTTTAATATTGCTCTTTACTTTCAGTTAAACAAACTTTTTTTTATTATTATTTAATTTCTACTTGTTTTTAAAAATTACACCTGGAAATTCTAATGACTATTGAAATTCAAAAGTCATTAGAAATGAAACTGACTTTAGAAAGCGTCAAAAACTTTTGAAATGACTAATGAAAATCGACTTTTTGCCCACCCCTGTATTTCAAAACCAGGCAAATTTTCTCAGAATTGTAGCTTTTTATATTTAAATACTATAAATGTGTTCGCTGTGGATTGGTACTTTCTGTGAAGTTATATTTTCACAAATCTCAAATTTGTAGCCGTTCCATTAGCTAGTAACTATCTTTCACTTGAATTGCCAGTGAAAAAGCATATAACCCGAAACAGGATATGAAAATGCTCAACCCCGTGATTTCATAATGTAAAAATAAATGGATTTTTATATGATTCCCAGTGAAAAACAGGCAAACAGCATTATTGTCATTATACGAAAGCCCATACATTGCCATTACACTCAATGTATTACCATTACATTTGAAAGGGTAAATTTGCACAAGTAAACCTTTTGAACAGGTATTACGTTTTTGGGTAAGCTTGATTAGGGTGTTAAAAAAGGTGTTTTTCATGTATACAAACAGAAAAGCTATTAAGAAGAATATGCTTCACTTTTAGTTTGACGACAAGAGAAAGACATTTTAAAATGAAAAAGGGAATAGCCGTCAGAAACATTATGGACCATTTAGATCTTTCACTGGCGGGGGGAGAGAAGAGAAGAGAGGGGAGGTAGGAGGGCTATGACTTGTAAAGGGATAGCGCTTTTCAAATGGTAAGTCATGGATACTTGAAGGACATTATCGATGTAGGGAGCCGCCCACCTATGAAAAGTATAGCTTTCTAACACACATAATAACAATTAAATTATTACCTCCACGTATTTCCTCGCTAAATCCTTTTCAAAAATTTTAGGCTGCTTACTCATTGTTATCATAGGCTATACTATGCGTTATCGAGTTTCCACACGTTTTTATACGTATCTGAGGGGTTTGCATGCTGGAATTAGAATCCTTTGTCTGCGAGGTGGGAATTCTAGTCCTGGTGTCGCTGGTTATTTGGTTTGGAGCGAGTATCAGTGGCATGAGTCCCGAGTTAACCCAGCTCTAAATGGGTAACTGGAGAAATATGGGTAGGGTAAACAGGAAGGGTGTGTGAAAGCACAGGATGACTGGTCACCAACCCTCCATTGCGCTTCCTAGCTTACAGTCCTTGAAACGGGTATCAGCATCACTGGTAGGGACTTTAAATTCAAATGCTATGTTCCTTTTTTTAACCTTCCTATTAAAGTAAAAGAAACAGAATCTGTTGAAAAGTGATCCTCTCTAACTCTTTTCAGGTGTGGAAGACTATTACAGACGGATTCTCAGCATATGTGGCGATGGACTGGGTATAATTTTGGCCTAGACCTGGTTATGTCCTATGACAAAGGAGGGATTATTAAGATTAAACGGAACGCCCGCTCAGATAACAGCATGTCTTTAAGTCAGCAAAGAACCCGAAACATTATGTACAGGTAAGTTGTTATTCTCCTGTCAGATACAGTTATGTTTTTGGGTAAGTTTTTGTTTAAGAAAGGAGGCTAGTTTCCCACTTAACATAGAACAACTGACAAAATATATACCTTTTACATATTATGATCATGACTGGTTACAGAAAGGGGAAATTCTCACCCACCTTCAAGATTGGTTAAAAGGTTTTATCCTTTGAAAAAACTGTGATCTATTAATGTATTTGTTTGTGGTACCCCCCCCCCCCCCTCCTGCATGGGGTTGAGTCTATGTGGTTATTGTCGATCAGCAGTGAAGATTCTCCATGGCTGCAGCACTTATTGTATCAGCTTTTTCTAGATGGTTTAATTAGCAGGTAAAACAGTTCCTTTACTGGAAGGCAATAAGTATAGCAGAGGAACCAGAACCAACTTGCACCCTTGACTATAATTCTATAGCTTCTGTCAGGCGAAGTAAATACTTGAAATAATACTTCAAAGATTTATCAGGTTGATAAGGTTAAAAAGATTCATAAGATTATTTTATGTATAGTTTTTGGGTGGTAAATTGACGGGCGAGCAATAAAAAGACACTAGAAACATTTTGGTGTACAATTTATGTACAGCTTTATTCCGTGGAGGAATCCACCGCATCAAAAGACTGTAAAGTAATAATAAGACTGCAAGAATGTGACTCCAGTTTCCTCAAACATTATAGAAATTCTTGTTGGAAATCGGGGCCAATTCATCGAATTGGGCTTGAGGACAAATACCTGAACTGGGAAACTGGCTGCAAGAACTTCCTCCTTTAGCTTCTACGAGGCAAAGTAAACATTTGGAATAATACTTCAAATCATTGCTTGATAAGGTTTCAAGCTTATCATTATCATTATCATTGCTTGATAAGGAAATATTATGTACAGTTCTTGGGTGGTAAATTGACGGGCGAGCAATAAAAAGACCGTAGAAACATTTTAGTAATTTAATTTTTGGCTTTTTTTTTCTTCATGGTGCTGTAATCTGACTGATTCATGGTTTTTAAGCTCCTTAATTGAGTGTAAATGATTAGATTGTCAGCTCATTTTGCATGATTTAATCCCCCCCCCCCGCAATCGGATCTAGGTCTGTCATTCGACTGTAACGCCGCTTATCCTTTCGTGGTGCTTCTTTCAAGATGAAAGGTTGTCTGATGAAAAAGTTGTCTTATCATCTATAGATCACAAAGTGCCAAAATGCAATTTTTGTTTAATTTATTGGAAACAGATTTAATGCTGAATTTCCAAACATAAGTTAGAGAGGAAAGTTTGTAAAGGGGCTAGTCTTTCAAATGTTACATTGTAAGTGCAGATTGATTAAGTCATACAAAAAAAAGACTGAAGGAACAATGCTTCCGTTGTGGAGTAATTTGATTCTTCAAAATGATTAGTGTGCTTAATTAAAATGTACACTATACTTTATTTGCCACTGGAAATTACTTCAAAAATCTAATATTTGAGAATGAAAAATAAATTCCAATTCTCGCAAAACTTACATAACTGCAATAACGTGTAAATTATGCTGTATAAAGACAAAGGACTTATTAGTTATAGTCTTGTTGAGCGCATTACTTTTTGACTACCTTCGTCACCGATCATAATTTATTATGATTTAGATGTCATAATTTGGATGTCTGAGATTTCTGCGTTTACTATGTGCGTTGTCTTTCAAATTATTTGCGAATGCTTTCCGTCGAGAGATAATTTGGAATATTCATAAAATTCCGTTTTCAACGGAAGTCCGTATTCATAAAATTCAAGAATTGAAAAAATGTTGAAAAAATTAAGAGATGTATGTTGTTTCGTTCACCAGCTGAAGGATAACCCTGTTCAAAACTGCTATTTTATTTGCGTCCTTTGGCTTTCTATTTAATTTTAAATTCTCCTTTAAAAAAGTAAAATTTTTGCAGGTCATTCTTGTTTTGGCATCATATTTGTTTTATAGTCTCGAAGGTTTCTGAGTTTTGGGTAAAACAAAAACACTGAAGTTTTGTTGTTTCTCTCCTAGGAAGTTTTCTAATATAGCTTTTTATATTAAATTTGTAAATGTGGTAACATCTTTTTAGCTCTCACAGTTTCATATTTTTTTTCCGTTCACCAGCTGAAGGATAACCCTGTTCAAACTGCTATTTTTTCGTTCACCAGCTGAAGGATAACCCTGTCCAGACTGCTATTTTATTTGCGTCCTTTGGCTTTCTATTTAATTTTAAATTTTCCTTTACAAAAGTAAAATTTTTGCAGGTCATTCTTGTTTTGGCATCATATTTGTTTTATAGTCTCGAAGGTTTCTGAGTTTTGGGTAAAACAAAAACACATAAATTTTGTTGTTTCTCTCCTAGGAAGTTTTCTAATATAGCTTTTTATATTAAATTTGTAAATGTGGTAACATCTTTTTAGCTCTCACAGTTTCATATTTTTTTCCGTTCACCAGCTGAAGGATAACCCTGTCCAAACTGCTATTTTTTCGTTCACCAGCTGAAGGATAACCCTGTCCAAACTGCTATTTTATTTGCGTCCTTTGGCTTTCTATTTAATTTTAAATTTTCCTTCACAAAAGTAAAATTTTTGCAGGTCATTCTTGTTTTGGCATCATATTTGTTTTATAGTCTCGAAGGTTTCTGAGTTTTGGGTAAAACAAAAACACATAAATTTTGTTATTTCTCTCCTAGGAAGTTTTCTAATATAGCTTTTTATATTAAATTTGTAAATGTGGTAACATCTTTTTAGCTCACACAGTTTCATATTTTTTTTCCGTCAGAAACACTTGAGAATTATAAAGAAACATTCTGAAAACATAACTCTTTAGTGCTACAAAAAGAGTACGAAAAACTTAAGAGACGGAACTAGTTTATGTTCAGAAAAAAATCGTCAGTGCCATTTAGCGTATTGATCCCGCGTATTTAGCGTATTTTTGAAATCCATTTTACTCGAAGAACACGATACATGACACAGAACAATCACATAACTGAGGCGAGATATAGATTATTACCACAAAAGCGGGCAAGCAATACGAACAATGATGAAAAGTATTAGATAAGGCCACTTTGAGACAGTTCAGCTCTGATCCCACCAAAAATATATCAAAAGAAGAAAAAATGGACTGAAGATTCTAAAACAAGATATATGCCTTAGACTTTTGTTTCCAGAAACTGATGCTGGTATTTGGCTAACCTGTCACTTTTTAGACATTTGATTTTTACCTTAGTCTCATACAAATGCTAGATCGATTACAACTTTGTCAAACGAAATTATAAGTTGATTGATTCTTGTTGAATTGGTTTCTTTTTATGCCGATTTTAAATTCGTTTTCGGGAATCTTCCATGCCTTGCATTAATGGTTTTAAAATTTGACACGCCCCCTACCAAACATTCTTGTAATATGTTTTTCTGGCGCTCACTCCTAATTATGGTAAAAATATGATACCTGAGAAACAAATTTGGGCTAAATTTGCACGTTAGGGGGGAGGGGTAAAGTATAGCGATTTTGCATGCCCAATGTGTTAGGCACTATTATTCTGCATATTATGTAGTAAGAATTGTTTCCTAACTCGACACTGTCCCTCATACAACACTTTACCCCCCCCCCTCCCTAATGTGCAAATATGTAGCCCAAATTATATATTTTCCATCTATTCAGTTAGTTCTCTTTGTCTTGTCTGACGCTAAGTTGAAAATATAAAATACCAGTTCAACAAGGCGTCAATGAATGAACAATTTAGCGGTAGGGGGTCTATCATAAAAGTACCGATTATTCTGCAAAAAATTTCTCTAGAGGGGTTAATTATTTCAACAATAAAGTGTAGTCTTAGTTTTAAATAATGGACCAAGTAACTGCAAAGTAGTGATTAATTTAGTTCTACTGGTTTTAGGATTGTCGCCACCACTGTCAATGACTTTCAGCAAGTCATGACAACTCAGTCAACTGGCGTAAAACTGGTGACATTGCATCGTTCTGAAGACGTTCGGGTGATGACATTGGATCCTGATCTTTTAGTTTTCCCGGTTATACTATCCGTTAATTTTCTTGTTGTTTCTCCTGTGGCAACTGATCAGTAGCTTTTGAGTGTGTAACGCTGGAGTTTGTATAATTTACTTTTATTCGAATATCCGTAGAAGATATTTCAAGAATCAAAAATAAAACTAATATCATCTAAAATCACTACCATTAAACAAAATCACTGATATAGTCTGTGCCAAATTTCTTACATGTTTCCAAATTTTCCCTGATCCTTGCGAATAATACTTTGATGAATAGCTATGCATATAAGGATAGATTACGAATATTTTGTTAATATTCTGGTTCATCATAAAAAAAAGAAAAAAAAGCAAGCCCAACCCCGAGAAAAAAACACATAAATTCTCAAGCATCATCAAGAAACTGTTGACGAAGAAATTCATTAAATTCATTTTCTTAACTTTTTGAATATGCAAAGAATTTTTGGATATACACAAGAGACTATAATTATTATCAGTATATTAAGCAGCCACATACAGCTGGTTAACTGCTCGATATTTCAGTGCAAAAATGAATAAATCCAAGAAAATAACTGTCGAAATGTGAGCACCTGAACTGGAATAAGAACATTTAATGGCAAATTACTTTAAAAAATTCTGTTCTTACGTTTCTAGGAAATCTGAAAATCTTACTGGTAGTAGATTATCTTGATTAAATGAAATATTTTATAAAATCTGAAATATATTTTTATATTTCATAATATAATATATTTTTTTGGCGAAAATATTGTTTTCTTACACATTATCCTTCCTTTTAAGGAAATGCCAGTTCAGCATCAAAACAAGCCCGACTGTTGGATATCAACTAGGGTTTTAAAATATTTTTGAATAAAAGATCTAAGTATAACCAAACAAAGAATACAAATTCGACGAAGGCCAAATTTCACCAATTTTCAAGGACCATGTCTTGCTCGTGAAACAGCCCCCTTTTTATTTCGTCAATATTTTATAATTCAATGAACTACAAAACTCTTTCATTGTATATACGTTTATATGCAAATCAAATTTGTACTGAAGGCCAATGTTCACTTTTTCTCTTTTGTGGGATTTGGAATCTATAACACTAAATTAGTATTGAGTCTCAAAATCCATTGGTTTGTTCTGTTCAGTTTTCTCTTCTGTTTGTATTTTATTGCTGTTGTTTTTTTCTTTTCAAATTCGTGTTTGTCTAAAAATTCGTTAATAAGAAGGTGGGAATCAATTCATTCAAGTTTGCTAAACAGTGCGGTTTTTGAAAGAATCAGGGGGCCTAAAAGATTTGGTAATTAGTTTCCCAAAGACTAAATTCATAATCCATAATATATACTCGCTTTGCAAGCTTTTTTCGCATCCCTACACTTTGCAGTCTGGCCTGACAGGCGTACCATCTTCGCAGGTCCGTACTCTCGACGGGACTACTGTCCAGATGGTACGGACTCTGACGTCTCACATAGTAAATTTCGTATGAAGCAAAATCACTATTTTTCTTTTATGTATGTGAACTTGGACCCCACTTGCTAGGGGCCAGCATTTTCTCTCGGCTGGCATTTTGCGTTTTTGAAGTCGGTTCTTGTGTTTATTATGTTATACATTGTTTATTCGCTGTAACGATTATTCCTTAGAGTAGTTCTTTTTCTTGGCTGAATATATAATCATAGTACATCTTCGTAACTATGCTTATAGTCTAGATTCCAAATGTGTGATTCGTATTTCTGCTTTTAAAAGGATATTGTTTTTTTTAAATAAATAAAAAAGAATGTCTTTTAAGCAAAGAATCTCTATTTAAACATGTATTCCAAAATTCGGTTAGAAAGGACGATAGCTAAAGCTTACATGGAAACAACTTAACCGTAGATAGACAAAGAAAATCTTCAACAACTAGATATACAGATTTATGCAGAATATTAAATTATAAAATTACTTTTTACGTAGTTCTTTTCTAAGCCTGAAATTAGAGAAACACTTTCGGAATAGTGAAAAAGAAACGAGGAAAGTTTCTTGCCTCTCTTATTCTTCAGACCTTTTTATAACAAAAATCGATAATCTCACCCGAAAATTTTAAGGTACAATCCTCATTTATGAAAAACCCACACCTAATCTCGGGCAAATCAGGCAAGTCCATAGCCGTTCAAAGGGGGGAGAGGGGGATCAACCGGGTCTGGTGCCTTGTGGCTGGGGGTCGCCCACTTTGAAGAATTTTTTCACCTTAATTCGGCCTTTATTGCTTATATTTGAGTTTGGAGGGGGGGGGGGGTCTGTATTTAATTTTTTTCGAGGGAACTATCTTTGGGCTCTACCAACTCTAGGAAATACGGCTCTGGGCAAATTCTAAAGTTTTACAAGTAAATTTTGTTCAAAACATGTGTTTAAATCTTTTCGTGTACCGGTTTACGACACGAAATGTCGTAAGATTTCACGACATTGAACAGCTAGCGAGGGAGTCTGCAATATTCACGTGTATGATGAAACTATCTAGCAGCTTCATCTATCATATATAGGGCTCTTAACTCCCCATCATGTTTATCACTCAGTATTGAATGCTTCTAATTTAATCTATTCGCATGTAAATGAGGCCCTTAAAATAGGTCGAATGGATGGATTGAAACTAAACTTTAGGTCTTAGAAAAAACAAAAATAAAAGCCGAGGATATATTTCTAATATCCTTCAGGTAACAAAAATCTGTAAGGCCTTCATTCATCATCTTGCTTCTCTTTCTTCTTTTTCTTCTTCTTCTTGATTTCGCCCTGAAAAAGAAAAGGAAGCATATCTCTCAGTACAATATGGGGACAAATAAAAGAAAGACAAACAAATTACGACAGCGATGTAATGTTTTAAAGTTGTTTTTTTTTCTTATTGTCACCACGAAATATATTAAACGAACTGAAAAAAAAAACGATAAAAATAAAGCAAAATGTAAAAACATACTATACCATAAGGAGGTTTTTGCGACAAGACGTGTCTAAGCTGAAAAAGTGCCAGTCGCGAAAAACCAATGGAAAGTCTTTTTTGGAAAGTTTGAAAGTGAAGCTGTAATAATTATATATTATTAATATTATTATATTAATTTATAATATATTTTATATTAATTTATCATATTATTATATTATTACAATGGCTGAGACAGATAATGTCTCAGCCATTATCTTGCATGGTTTTCAAAAATGCTATTAATTTCTTGAAGCAAGTGATATTAAAACATGAAGAACCAAGTCAAAATTTGGAGTGTTATTGTAATGTAATGTATCGAAATAACGACGCTTTTCGACTACTAAGGTCTTTGTGTTGGTCTTGCAATGTGTTTTTTTTTGCTCAGATTAACTTTAGATTTTGCCAAAATTCAATAAAAGGATTAATCAAAGAGTATTTCGCACAATGTTTTCCAAACTCTGAGTAAAATACAAGAAAACTTCCATTATATGAATGAATATTACTAAAACCATTGATTTAGAATTACTCGGTTAAGTTTTTTTTCGCTTGATAGCAAACTTAGCAGAATCTAAACTAATGCCACTGCTGAAAAGAACTTTAGAAGACTTGTGAGGATTTCAGAAGAAGGTTGACCTAACTAGCTCAAAGGCAATAAGACAGTGGCATGAAACTGCAAAATATTAACTAGAATTACTCTAGAAATGAATTAAAATGGAATAGTTGTGGGCATCAAGTAATGAAATGTATCGAAATAACGACGCTTTTCGACTACTAAGGTCTTTGCGTTGATCTTGCAATGTGTTTCCTTTTGCTCAGATTAACTTTAGATTTTGCCAAAATTCAATAAAAAAAAAATTAATTAAAGAGTATTTTGCACAATGTTTTCCCAATTTTGAGTAAAATACAAGAAAACTTCCATTATATGAATGAATATTACTAAAACCATGATTTAGAATTACTCGGTTAAGTTTCTTTTTTTGCTTGATAACAAACTAGCAGAATTTAAAGGTCATCAAAGGTCAGGGCCCTCTAGAGGGAGAAGGAATGGAGGTGGGTACTTCAAAATACCTTCCCGGAACATACTTTAGCCTTTAGACCTATCCCTGAAAGTTTCATTTTCCTAACCTAACCCCTTTCCGAGATAGCCAAAAGTCAATCAACTAGAATTTTAACGCCCGAGTAAAGTTTTTTTTCGCTTGATAGCAAACTAGCAGAATCTAAACTAATGCCACTGCTGAAAAGAACTTTAGAAGATTTGAGAGGATTTCAGCAGAAAGTCGACCTAACTAGCTCACAGGACAGTGGCATGAAACTGCAAAATATTTTGAAACTAGAATTACTCTAGAAATGAATTAAAATGGAATAGTTGTGGGCATCAAGTCATGGCTAATCATAGAAAAAGCCAAGACAGATAGTTCAATTGAGCGAGAAGAAAAATTTGGAGTTTTATTGTAATGTAATGTATCGGAATAACGACGCATCTCGACTACTAAGGTCTTTGCGTGGGTCTCGCAGTGTACTGCAATAGCTGGGTTGATTTTCAACGTTGGGTTCCGTATTACCAATTCCGTAGTTCCGTACTACCAAGCTGAGATCAAACCCACAGAGACGTTTTCAAACAGACATGTAATTTGTACATAACTGCAAAAATTGGATTTGCATTCGTTGTCAAATAATAGAACTTCGACATTTTGACTTTTATTCAAATCCACCCACTGATAAAGGACCTTTCCTAATAACGATATTGGTAAATATACTCAAAGAAAATAAGCTAATAGCGGCTATTTCGGGGATTCTTGCGCAATCTAAACGTGAATATCTCTCTGAGTTTTTGAAAAATTTTGTACTTCGATCTACTGCAACTGCGCGAACTTCCTTATGTGCAATAACTCATCATAAACTAGACCCGCAACAATGTGTTTTCGAGAAGGAGGAGGATTTGTGTGGAAGAAATAAAATAACACCGGGGTGACATCTCCTAGCCATGTATACATGTCCTAAAAACCACAGAATGAGTAGCTAGTTTGAAGAAGTAACCAAAGGATCCGGTTTAGAAGAGTAGAAGGAATCTGTGCGATAAGATACATCCAACGGTAAAAATAGCTTCATTTCTCAGCTTAAGGTTTCAAGTATATGTTCCCCTATCCCCTTCAATTGTGTGTATGCCTATCACAGCTGACTCAAGGTAAATGGCATATACTATAGTTGGAAGAATCACCCGGAGAATCCTCTTTAAAAATGTAAAAGGAACCCGAGCAATCGGATGTATTTACCAACTGTAAAAGCACAGGTATGGATTTATCCGTTAGATCAGTTAGGGTGAAACCCAAAAACACGATAACTCTGGAAATTCATCCATTTGACAATGGGTTCTAACCCTTGAAGGTGTTTCAAAAGAAAAAATAGCCACAAATATGCAAATGGCAAATGAAAAATTTACATGGTTATTTGTTGGTAAAGTTAACCAAACCACACAAAGTGCTTTTTTTATGTGCTCACTTCATATCAGTACATTTATGTTTATTGTGTAGCAATTCCAATTTTTCCCACAACTATTCCCTCTCCCTGCTTTATCTGCCCCACAACTATTCCTTGTTCTGGCTGTAGGTCACGTTAAAAACGAGCTTGTAAAAAATAAATGGAAGGGAGAGTTAACAACTACTTCTTTTGTTCCTTATATACAGTGCTAGTAGATTGATGTCCATCTTATCAAGAAATTCAAATCTGCATATATGGTAGAATAAAACTCCAAATTCCCTGTTCAGTTGGAAGGGTTTGAACCCGAGGTAGAAAACAAAATTGCTATTACGACTTGATTTAAAAGAAAATGTAAGAAAAACGCATTTTATGTAATATATAAATAATTTAAAGTTCAAATATACATGCTCCCCACTAATCTCCGAATTTTTCTATAATCTTATATTGGTAACATTGTAGAGTCACGACTCTTCTGAAGGAAACATCTTAATAAAATAAGTTGTACCGTTAGATTCCTCATTTTATGCTCTTCTTAACATAATAGTCGATACCCTGACAATGTACCCTCCTCCCTGATGGACCCATACCTTTAATATTGACTTGAAGCGTGGATAATAATGGAAGAAAACATTACAATCAGATTAATAGAAATATGCTCCAAATTATAAAGTAAGAATTTCATTGCTTTAGTGTTCTTTTTTTTAGTTTTATACACAGCCAAAGGCTATGTATGGGACCGTCAGGGGATGGGGCGGGTACACGTTCAGAAAGATGACTACGATATTGGGATCCAGTACAAGACAAGAAATCTAATGGTACTACTTTACTTAATTTAGGGATTTTCCTTAAAAGATTCACAACTCTACAGTATTACCCTTACATTTTCTATAAAATTCGTCCCAGCAACTTGTTGAGAAACAGAGAACCAAGATATCCAGCTCTCCTACTTTTCCAAGCTATCAAATAATCAAGTTTCATCTCAACAAAGATTACTCCCTAATATAATGATTCAAGCAGTGTGTGGCAATGCCTACTGTGGCCATCATTAGTTTTGACTCTGAGAAAAGAAAACTCGGCTTAGGGCATAAATTTTCAGCTTTTGAAAATCCCTAATATAATGATTCAAGCAGTGTGTGGCAATGCCTACTGTGGCCATCATTAGTTTTGACTCTGAGAAGAGAAAACTCGGCTTAGGGCATAAATTTTCAGCTTTTGAAAATCCCCTAATATAATGATTCAAGCAGTGTGTGGCAATGCCTACTGTGGCCATCATTAGTTTTGACTCAGAGAAAAGAAAACTCGGCTTAGGGCATGAATTTTCAGCTTTTGAAAATCCCCTAATATAATGATTCAAGCAGTGTGTGGCAATGCCTTCTGTGGCCATCATTAGTTTTGACTCTGAGAAAAGAAAACTCAGCTTAGGGCATAAATTTTCAGCTTTTGAAAATATTTTGAAGTATCAAAATGAAATACCAGACGAAATTTAGTAAACTAAGGAACAGTACTGTAAACTATAGCAAGCATACAATTAAACCTAGGAGCTTACTTCCGGTGTAGCTGCTTCCATTCCAACGTCAACAGGAGCTTCGGAATCTCTATGCTTGTCTTTCTTCTTCTTTTTCTCCTTAATAGGTGTTTCTACTGTTCCTTCTGCCTGCTGCTGTTCTTGAGCTTCACTCTCTCTCTTCTTTTTCTTCTCCTTCTTTCTCCTCCGGCGTTCTTCTTCGTCCTCACTTGGTTCCTCTTTAATTGTGACATCAGGTGATGTGGTGATTTCCTCAACTTTTCTCTGCAAAATATACCAAGAAAAGATTGTATTCTGAATTTGGCAAAAAAGAAAAATCACATAACAGTTCTAAATAAATCATGGGATAGCAAAAAAAAAAAAAAAAAAAAAAAAAAAACTTAACCTCAGGGTAGCAAAAAAAAAAGAAAAAAAAGACGGTATTCGTGAACTCGTGAACTGCAGCAACGAGTGATTTTTATTGACATTACGTTCGCACAAGAAGTACCCTTGAAGACGGATGCTGTTGTGTTAAAAGAAGTACGCCAGGAAAATTTGCCTATTTATCCCGATAAAAGTTAAGTTCCGTCGTCTGAATAAATCGCACGACAAATCAACTAAAATTTCAAAAAAAATACAGTTACAAACGAATATTACTCTTGAGTGAAACGCCTATGCTAACCTAAAACAATAGGTTAACCCGTTAATAATCTTTAATTTTAATGGAAGCATCAGCTTTTACTCCAATAGTTCTTGCCTCAAGAGCCGTACATGCAATAGCTGTAACTGTAGCGAATAACAAGATGTGTCACTAGTGAAACTAAGTCCAGAAAGGCTAGAAAAAAGAAAGGAAATATCTGAGTGATCACACAACAAAGAAAACAAGGCACAAAATTGACTGTTTCCTTTGAAGACATCTTGTGCTCTATTATTGCTAATAACTTAAAAAAACACAATTTTTCAGACAGAGCATTTTCGAAGCACCACACAAAGGCTATTTTGTTTTAACCCCCCCCCCCCCCATTGCAGTTGGAACAAGTACTTATCAAATTTTTAGAATGCCATATTGAATCCACATACGTTACACAAGGAAAGCAAACAGACAGGAATTGACTGTTCCCTTTCAGTACAACCTGCATCTTTTCACAGCTAAAAAAAAAAAACTTTACTGAGCATTCTTCGTAACACCATCCAAAAGTTGAAGATGCTATTAATCTTCACCAATAGTTGTATGACAGAGTGGCAGGTTTCAATATTCATTTCTTCGGTTGTTAACTTGATAAAAGGCTATTTATAGCATTTAAGCTTAGTCGTTTCAGACCTTCGTAAGTCTTAACACCAAAACCACCGGAAATAGAGGAATGAGAACCATGCCTCTTAGTTTACAAACTTAAATTCGAGCTTAAGTGTTAAGTACTTTTAACGCCATATAGTTATAAGGACATTCTGTGGATATAATAACAATAACAAAGACAAGAACTATTTTTTTTGCAACTTCTTTAGAAAGCCAATTCGACGGCTTCCGTTTCACACTCTCTTAAAATGTTTTATTTTATAATTGAATAAAATTTACCTTTCTTGGAGTTTCTTCGACTCCAACCTCTGTTTTTACTACAGCCTCTTCTGTTTTAACAGTAGCACTGTAGTCTACGTAGGAAGTAGCCCAGTCTTTTGGAGTGTTTTCATTTGGTTTACCAAATTTGTCTAATTTACCCTCCTTAACCAACATTTTCTTGATTGTTGCCTATAAAGAACAAACTATCAAATTAAAAGTACACAAAAAAATAATCATCTAAAATTAAATTACAAAAATACAGCAGAAATACTTTCTTAACAATGAATTTTCCCCCCTTCCCGAGGCCTCATAAATAGTAACAGATGACGGTAGAAAATCAGACAAGGAGTAAGTTGGTCCGAATATTTGGAATTGCTGAAGAAGAGTCCCAAGGCTCAAGCTATGATAAAACTCAGTTTGGAAGGGAAAATAAGTTTTTGACACATGTAAGCTATTCGCAACAAATCAAACGCATTTAAAATTTCTTTTCTAATTTTGAAATTAAACTTTTCCAGCATTTTACCTATTTTGCACAGGTTTTGTTCGTTCCGTTGGATTTATCATTATTTACATTATCCTACCTAAGTAGGGAAAGAAATTTTCAATTGCCCTGAATTTTTTTTTACCACCAGGAGGTCAATCGACCAGCCAAATTTATAATCCCGTAGCCCAACATAGAGCCAGACAAGCCAATATAATCAGAGTGGCCAAACATTCCAAAATAGTATATTGATCAAATTTTGGTCCAGAAAAATATACACCTGAGGGTTGTGATCTATGATCCATGTAATCCCATGAGAAAGGGAACTGAACTATGCAGAAACAGAAGCTTCACAGGTACATTTTAGAAAAAGAGTTGAAATGTCATAGGAGGTTGAAAACATATTCATTTAAAGATGTTAATATATGAGATTTCCCTTTCCTCCTCTAACATCCCCAACGCCACTGAGGAGTGTAGACAAATTGTATCTCTTTCAACTTATTATCAATTAGGGATAATTTAAGGAGTCGTATTAAATGATTAAAATTTAGCAATTGAAAATCATTAAAAAAATCGAAAAATAACATATTCCTTTTACGACTAGTTTCTAATTTCTACCACGATTCACATGGAGTGATTTACAATCTGGTTGATTACAGAACTACTACTTCACACAGCTCACAGCAGTACCATGCCACCTGAGCACGCTCCTCCTCCACCCTATGCTTTACTCTTAACTCCGCCCATTAAATTATGATTTTCTTTAATCCATCCTCCTCATCTTTTCCCATTCCAATCGGGGACAATCGGCTTTTCCTTTGACCCAATCTTTCATCCATAAAAGGTGTTCTTGTCAACTCAACCTTCCTTTCGCTATAGCCCCAAATGGTGTGATCAAGCCACACTTTCCGTACAGCTTGTTGCTTGACATAACATCAGTCAAACTGGTATATTAGACTATCCTTTGACAATTGTTAAGTGTTCGGGTTCCATTAGAGTTGGTTTAGTAATCAGGATAAATTCTTTTAAATAGTTGAAACCCTTTCCCTCTTTCTCTCTCCCTCCCTACCCCCTATCTTTCTTTTCTTGTCCACGAATTAACATTTAAACCGCACATGTATCTTCCTCTCCTTTACAGGTCATTTTGGGGACGGGGGTGATCCGATCGCCAAGAAACACTAAGAGGTTATTGAGCACACTCTTGCTAAAGTATACATTCCCCAAAAGGTCCTCTTGGTAATTTTCGCGCTGACTGAAATTACATAAACTCAACACAACACAAATACAAATACCCCTCAACACAAATACTTGACAGTTCCATTTGGTCCACATTTTATAGGTATTCAATTAACAGGTTAATGAAATATGGATTCATTCCACACACTTCTTAAAAATATTAAATTCTCTGAATTCGATATTCAACAGTTTTGTCAATTTATTATTCAACGTAATTTTTCAAATACTTTTAAAGTGACAAATACTATCGTTATTTTACACGTGGAAAAATTTTTCCACGGGGGAATTCCGCAGGAGAGGAAAACCTTCCATATTAAAAAATAAGCTTGCTCGATTTTAGCACTCTGTTCTCAAGCGAAAGGGAATTATGGGGAGGGGGGGGGGGTCTACGGGGGATTTCCCCTGGGGAAGGAATTTTACACACAGGAATTTTTCTTGGATTTCCCTTATTTCGAGATCGTAGCAACGCACGACGGCTAAGTTAGCAATCAATAAAACTGAAGAGTAAAAGGGTCTGATAATTTTGACACTACTCAACTACTTATCTAAAAGTGAAAATTTTGTCATGGCATCCTCTGCCATTTCTAAAACCACTGTTTTCTCTTATAACATCATCTACATACTCTCATTCTATTACGTATCGTCGTGCCGAGTAATTTGCTTCCTACAGAAACCAAACTAATACCTCTATAACTATTGCTAATGCTATAACTCCAATGCCTCTAAAACTATTACTAATACTATAACTCTAATGCCTCGTAACTATTACTAATACTATAACTCTAATGCCTCTATAACTATTGCATTCACGTTTATTACTTTCTTTATAAAAAGTTTTTAAAGTTTCCCAAAAACCTCCACGTACTTGTCCTAATTCAAAATTTTATTCGTAATCTTCAGCAATCTATCTCTATCTTCCAAAGTATCAGAAAAAATTTCACTTTTATGCAACAATTTTATCACTGATTCATACATCCTGACAGTGATCTACCCATCTCTCTGTCACATTTTCCTTGTCATCAATTGAGGCCTTGGTCCTATCCTTATCTGGGAAAAAAAAATTTCTGATGGAGACAACAACAGTTTATTGCAAATGGAAGTGAATATGCTTTGTGGCGCAAAATATCAGAAAAGTGTCTTTTCAAAAGCCACTTTTGTACCATCTAACCACTTTTTAACTTAAGGAAGAACTGGATATTAATATTTCTGCTCAAATGAGCCATCTAACAAAACTCTACGACCACTCGCTTGATACGATAAACCTTGATAAAGAACGAAAAAAGGAGACAGTTTAGTGTTACCAATGCAAAAAAGTGTCTATCCTTGTTGTTCAAGTTCGTGGACAATAAGTCTCAATTGAAATTTTTTAAACTAAGACAAATTGCTTGGCTATCTTAGAATTCCCCTCCTTCTTCAGCTTTTCCGCCTTCTTCGGGCGAAAATTAACGTTTTGAGAAACAACATTCCACTCAACCATGGCACAATATTTCGTTGCTTAAAAAGAACACTAGATATTGCAGATTCCTTTCAAATGAGCCCTCTAACAGTATTCTATAGCCACCGGTTCGAAACAATTACCCTCAAGAAAAACGAAAACGAAAAGATCAGTGCTACCCGTGGAAAAATGTGATTCTCTTGCTGTTCAAGGCGAGAGCTACAAGTCTCCAGTATAGAATTTTAGTAACGACCCAGAAAGAGACATGTTATTTCTATGGTTACTGCCACTCAACGACCTGGGATTGTGTACCTAAAAATATTTCTGATTAATATTTTTTTATATAATTATATTAATATATTCTTATATTATTACATACATTCTTTATAAAATATATTATAATATTTTATATATACATATATATACATATATATGTATAGACATATATATATGTATATACATATATATATATATATATATATATATATATATATATATATATATATATATATATATATATATATTAATATTATATTATTAATATTCTTCAATAAAAAATTAACGAGGTCATTTACAAAATTCAGCTGAGAAAAAAAAAACAAAACCCTTATAACACATAAAACGAATAAAAGATCGTCTAAATAAGCAAAAACGATTTTTAAATCGGCATTTAAGACAATAACGTAGTCCTAGACCAATATACCCAGCTTAAAGTGAGAAAACGAATTTCAAATCGGGATTTAAGATAATAACGTAGACCTAGACAAATGTACCCAGCTTGAAGTGGGACTTTAATGATAAGAGCAGAAGCTCGATGGAGCAGCAAGTGACCAAGGTAACAAAATAACAGAATATTGTACCTTGGGTCCAAGACCCCATTTCCTGGGATATAAATCTCTTTCCATGATAACTCTTTTGATTTTGGCTACAATACCATGATCACATATGGCCATAGTTGAAGATGTCATCAAGGCAATAGCTGAAATACACAACAAATAGTTAAGAGATTGTCGAACTTAAGAGAGCTTATTCCCTCTTTCATTTTTTTCCGGCCAAGGCTCAAAATAAAATATAAGCATTCCCACAATCAAAGAGAGAGAGATAAAAAAAAAAAAAAAACACAAGAAGGTTGGAATTACAAGTTTGGCTTGTGCGAAAAAAACAGTACGTTAACGAAATACTACAATTTAACCTTTACACTCAGAATGCGATTGGACCACAAGCAACAATTTGAGATCCCACTTATTTTGATGTTGCAATAGAAAACGGAAAAAAAATTGGCCATAAATAGGTAATTTGAGGAAAAGTGGAAAATAACAAAAAAAAAAAACAGGAGGTGAGGATTAGATGAGAGAATACATCTCAAAGAACGAAAAACTGGGATTGAATGACATTTGGCGTATACATCACAGTTTATCATCTAAACTAGAGTAGTTCCTGCATTGACCAAAGCTAATGATTTGCCACAAAATGCTAGAAAATGACCCAAAAAAGTATTTATAGAGCTTTTATAGAGTATTTCTATAGTATTATTATTTATAGAGTATTTATATTTATATAGAGCTTTTCATAGTATTTATAGAGCTTTTTTTAGAGTATTTATAGAGCTCAAGCACGCAGGAATAAACATGAATTCAAAATAACAGTAGATAAATAATTCGTTCTGTCAAATTTGGCCCTTTTAAGCCAGTTTTAAGTATACTGATGTTTTTAAACTTTTTGATGTCTTTGTCCTATTTTTCCCCCCAAAATGTAATTTCAGGCTTAAGAGATTTGAGGAAGCGATTTTTAAAATAAATATTTCATTTCGAAAGAAACAGTTCAAAATAGGCATGAAACCTTTTAATTGACAGTGAACAGATATAAAATTATTTAACTGGATATTTCGAACACATATACAGTGTTCATCATCAGCAGTAAAAGTTTTTGCTGCTGATGATGAACACTGCATATGTGTTCGAAATATCCACTTAAATTTTTTTTTATATCTGTTCACTGTCAATTAAAAGGTTTCATCCCTATTTTGAACTGTTTTACTTTCTTCATGGAAAGGCAGTGTAGTCTTCGAAGTTATCTAAATATTTCATTTACGTACGACTTTACACGATGAGACTTATTTGTAGAAGGGAGGAGAGCTCATTTTAATAATTAAAAGAAAAAAAAAACTGAATATAAACAGAAACAGGAAGTTCGTCTTATACTGTATGAAATTAATTCCTTAGAATTGATATGAGATTAGATTTCAATCAATTTCAATTTTTGAGGTTCCATCGTCTACATAGAATTATTTCCAATATGCGTCAATGACGTGAACTCATGCGTCGTTCGTTAGAAGAATTTTGCCACGTATTATGGCGAAATTCCATATTGTAGAAGAATATTAAGGCGAAAAACACGCGTTTTGTGGTAGAGCCAAATACACGGGCCAATGGGTTATAGAAATGTTGAAATAACTTAAATAATAAAAACAAATAGCACCAAGTTTATGCAGAAGTGCCCCCCTCCCATTATTCTTACCTAAACAGATGGCCTCTCCTTTTGTAGTTACGACTACGATTTCTTCATTTAATTCAATGTTGCTTTCATAACGAAGAACACCAGGTAACATTATTTTAGCACCATAGCAAACAGCATTCACCTGAACAAAATAAGGCATAACTTTAGTTTCTCACAACCAATCCATGCGACAATAGAGTCATTATTATCAATACTGATAGCACATTATCACTGTTTTATTTTTTTATTGGAATATTCCTTTATATAGGTGCTATATATTTCTTTTGCTCAAAATTTACATTTATTAATCAGAACATTACCCACCCTAGCCTGTCTTATTGATAATATGGTGGTTTTCATGATCATTTCGCGCCCTCGTTCAAGGGTGAGTTGGGAGTGGTATCTATAAATAATTTTTTTTAAACTCTTCTTGGATTTTTATTTTGCTAAAAAAAGAACAAAAAACTTTTGGTCTATTTAACTATCGAAATTTCTTTTTGTACCAAATCTTGACAATCACTTTTTCTAAAAATAATGAAAAACAAGAGAGAAAGAGAAAGAGAGAGAAAGAAAGATAGAAAGAAAGAGAGAGAGAGAGAGAGAGAGAGAGAGGGAGAGGGAGAGAGAGAGAGAGAGAGAGAGAGAGAGAGAGAGAGAGAGAGAGAGAGAGAGAGAGAGAGAGAAGGAGAGAGAGATATGACCAAGACGGTTTTACATTTGTAATATACTATTATTACGAAGAGAAATGCAAAAAAAGTTAGAGAAAAAACGAATTAGGAAAGACAATGAAGAAAGAAACAATCACGGCTAATTTATTTATATGAAAAAAGCGTCAATAATAAAGAAGAAATTGGAAAACAAACGTAAAAACAGGAAAAGTTAAAGAAACAATAGAATAAAAAAAAAAATAAAAAAAAAAAAAAATAAAGACAAAACAACCTATACAATTTGGGCTGCTTGCTTTCCATCCTGGGTGGTCGGCCCGGCTTTAGACCTTCTGTACTTTTTTATATATATCAAATGGTTTTTTAATCCATTTTCATAAATGTCCACGCAATAGGATGTAAGAGACAATATAGAATACTGTCTAGACGTATAATATCTTATATATATATATATATATAGAAGAAAAGACGAACAGGGAAACAAGAAAAGCAACAAAAAAGTCTTCATCAGTTTAGCTAACTAGAAAATGGCAATTTTTAAAAACAAAAACAAACTTTTTTTTCATTTTTTTAATCAAAAGGCTTCGGTTTTCCTTTCATAGGACCAAGTCCGACTGCTTTCTGTCATTTTCAGAAGTATTATCCTACTTTTCTATCAATGTGTAAAATGCCATTGTTTTTATATATATATAATGCATATTTAAAAAAGATTGAATGTGACCCCATCCCAAAAACTCCAATTCTAGGGAAATTTGTACCCGCAAACTTGCATCCAAAAAAGAGGCATATTCCACTGACAAAACAAAACTCCCCTATGTCTTACCACTGGAACCAAATTGGTCTTACCACCAAATACACCGGAAACAAATATTAGGTAAACTAACTAGCAAAAGTTACGAACCCCTCATTGCCGAAGATGATTATGTGCTAACAACTGACTATTGCTTAAAGTTCCACTATATGTCTCACAATTGGTATTGGGCCTATTTTTGGTTTTAGTGTGTACCTTACTTCTGAAGTTGCCAACCCCTTTAAACTTTCAAACTGGTACATATCATGAAGGAATTTTTCTACCAAAAAATGGATTACATACACTTTGATCGGCTCATCAAGAGCTATCGAGTGCCGTCAAAAAAATTTTTTTTGTCTTAGTTCAAAAGTTTACTTTTTTGTGATAGGAGCAAAGGATAAACTCTAAATTCTTCAGTAATGAGAACTTTTAAAGTTCAAGGGACACGTCTGATACCATTTCTCTACCGCAATCCCAAGTGCGAAAAACCGAATGATAAACTCAACTGAAATCACGATCAGAAATGGGTAGAAACAATAGATTTTTGGCCACAGGCAAGAGTTCTACGAAACTTTCCAAAATGCAAAGTTATATTCATCAATCCGGCCTAAGGTCCACACTTTCTGTAAAAACCGCAGAGGTTAGACCCTTACCACTTTTCTAGGAATAAGCTGAAATCGTGGTGCTATGAACAAAAAAACACAATTACTTTCGCAACACAATTATTGAAACGAGATTCAGAATTAGAAGTGGAAGAAAAAGGCTTATGAAACTCCACTGTCGAATCGGAATCAGTGGAACATTAAAACGGTAAACCTGTAATCCAGTGCCGATAACCTACTAATGACAAATCTTCCTTTGCAAAATCTTTTCTAATGACAGCCATTTATAGCAGTGGTCTTCAATGAATGCAACATATCTTAGTGGGCTTAATTTTAGCGGATTCTATTTAACAAAAATCATCATTAAGGAAGGAGGTAGGGGAAAACAGTTTTTGAATAAAAAACAATGATATTTTATAGAGTGACAGAAAAAACAACAATTTTATATTTTAAAATTATGGCTAAAAAAAACGACACTTTGTCGAATGCCACGAAATAAATGTGGCATTTTTCGCAATGATACTTTTGTGCACGGAAAAAAATTGTGTTAATCTGTAAGGTTGGCTAAAAAAGAGTGATACTTACAGCGCTATCTTTCATGATAATTCGTTTATGAGACGTCAGTAGTGCCTCCAGTGGTTGAACAACTCTTCTCAGGTACGTTTCATCTTTATGGTGATCAAAAATATACTGTGCATCCATAATATCGTGCATTGTCACCATTCCTTCCTTTTCTGATTGAATACCTTGCAAAAATGAAATCCTTTTTTTTAACTGCTGCTGATGTGCAAGAAAGTTTCAGATTTAAAACTTTACTAGAATGATGTCGAACTTCTCCTTCACAGACAAACAATTTATGCAAGAAGAGATAACATTCCTACAGAGTGGAAAGTTATTCGAAACTTACCCAAGGATTTTCCCTGTTTGAAGGAAAGAAGCACGAAATAAAACTAGCGTAAAGATAAGAACATAAAGGGAATGAAAAGATAGAAAGTAGCAAATTGAGCCAAATGACTTAATAAGAAAAAGCATCAATTCTAGCTATAGAAGTTATATTTATTCCTAAATTTTTAACATTATCTACTATGAAGTTTTACTGTTTTCATTGAAATGAATCCAACTAGAAAAAAAAAAAAAAAAAACAGACAGTTTCGGAGTATTTAATAGCACAAAAAATGCTTCCTGAAAATCCTGCAAATTGAACTCAGTGTATGGTGCATTGCAACTATCTTGAACCACATATTGATGAATATGAATAACAACAGTTAATGGTAGTTAGCTCCTTTTTTTCTAATCTGCGAAATGCGATGTATGATCATGAGGAGCTTTAGAGTTGCTGCTCTTCTGAGAAAACCCACTAGCCATATTTACAAAACTGGTTGGGGTAGCTGATCCAGTGACAGCACCAGAGATTATAGCCTCCTCTTTAGGCTTTTCGAGGGCCATCACTTCTCCGTACAAAATAATTTCTACTGCACAAAAACGCTCACCACAAGTTGAAGTTGAAGGACTTGGTGTGCTGATTGGACAAATACGGTTCAGAGGAGAAGTGATAAAGTAACTTATGTCAGCAGCCAGCACTAGGGGCTTAACCATTTTGAACAAGAATTCCCTTCTTGTCAGTGAACCATCAAGAAGATTTAGACGCTCATCACTTTCATGTGTCTTGAGCGTTTCGAAGTCCAAAAGCGCAGCTGTTACCATGAGATCAACCCTCGGGAAGCGAAAGTCACATTTTCTTTCAGAAGCAAAATACAGCTACATTAGGCTGCTCTTCAAGGTGACCTTTTAGGAGGCCCTGTCAGAGCAGAGTAACATTTAGGGTGGGAAAGAATTCTCTCTCAATAGCCTCTACTTTAGTAGAAAAATTTGGTATTAGAGAGCAAAGTTCATGCATCAGTTCATATTCTTCATCATGTAAGAGCATGGTCAGGTTTCCCAATTTTACACAGAACACTTGCCAGAGGGCCTTTGTACTGACTAATAATTTGCATCGTACTCTATGTTGCGTTTCATCTTGTGGACAAACCTATTTCTACGGACCTGCGTTGTTCATATCTTGACAACATAGGAGGCAGATTATCAGCAACCTGCACAATGGGCGACTGGTCATCAGCATCAAGAACCTCATCTAAATCACAAAATCTTTAAGGAATTCATTTCTATTTGAAATTCGAATTTTTTCGAGAAGACTGTTGGGAAATTTTGGTGAGGAATGGAGGGGCTTTACTTCCAAAAAATTTTCCACCTTACCTTCAGGCCCTTGTAGAATAGCTGCATTTTTACATATGCTAAGACATTTATAAATAAGTTAATCGAGAAATATCATGGTTAGTCGAAGCTCATTTCAATTATAAAATATTACATTGTAGTAAAGAGGACAGAAACAAGTGAATGATAATCTAAATCCCATAGCTGACAAGTAGATTCAAATTTTTTTGTTTGAAAGGATCCAAATTTTTGCATGTACCGTTAGATAGTAGATTTTGCATTACATTTGCCTCTCAATGATCTGAGAAAATAATTCGGCGCTTGAAACTTCCGGCGGCGCCCCTCCACCGGCCTTATCAGTGGCGGTGCACTAAAACCTTTTCGGTGGCACGCCGCCCTTTTTCGGCACTGCTTTGGGGACTAGTTGGTACCAAAATGCTAAGGATAAATCCTTACCTATTGTTGTTCATTAAATAACAAGTTTTGTTTTTATCGAGTTAATAGTTTCACCAATTAATAGGAGTGTTTGTCTTTTGCTATAACATTCAGAAAGCTACACTTTCGAGAGCTTCATGACGATATGTTTTTTTGGCTCATTTTCTGCTGATTTCCCAAACACGTTTCTTTAAGTTTCAAACTTGGTGCCTACTAAGTAATAAAACTGCATAAAGGCAATTTTTCATAAGGAAAGCTCATCAGAGGGTATTTTTTTTATAAAAAAATGGACTCCCGGCTTTTGATAATTTTTCAAGCTGTACATGGTTTCGATTTTCCACTTATCCAATTTAAAGAGTCAAATTTCACTTTTATTGTCCTTTATACTTATGTTGGTAAAAAAAAAAAAAAAAAAAAAAAAAAAAAAAAAAAAAAAAAAAAAAAAAAAAAAGATACATTGATTTGATTCTTAGATGCGAATTCAAATTCAACCAAAAAAAGAAAAGCATTCACAATTTATGAACATACAGGGTTTTAACAATATCCCCTGAAAAGAATATTCAATTTCAAAAGAAACTGAATACGCACAGAAAATAACCACCTTTCGCCTGGTTCCAGTTTGTTGACAGATGCCTCTTTTCTCAATCCATGGTCGCACATAATGGTTCTCGAGCAATGAATACTTACAAATAGCCATTATTTGACAATAAAAATGTTATCTCGTAAATAAACCAGCATAAAATTAACCGAAAGTTGCATTTTTTGTTCTGAAAAATGGGTCACAGATGCTTCTCATTGGGAGAACTCCCTTCCCGCTTAAAATATTCCGCTTAAAGAGAGAAAAATAAATCTACTTCCATACAAGCTAGGAATTTGTTCAGCGCTGGGGGGGAAGTTATCGTATACATACCTGAACGAACTCTTCTTAGCTCTTGCATATGGCCACCAACACCAAGATGGAGTCCAAGATGAACACACATTGTCCTGACATATGTTCCAGCTTCACAACTAGTCCAGAAAATACCTTAAATTAAATATTCAAAATCACTATATTGCTACTCATTATTTGAAAACGTGAAAACAAATTATAGGCATGAAGATCAAACAATACAGCAGAGGCTTTTATGCAGACTGAAAAGGGGAGAGTGGACAATCAGGGTGGTTGAAAAAGAACGCATTAAAACTTAATATCAAGATTTCCGTGGGTTTTCATGCGTTTTCGTCAAGAAATTGTTATGAAAGGGAGGAAGGTAAACGTCACACTGCCCATAAGACTAATTTTTGTACCATACGAAACCAACAAAAATAATTAAAAGCATAAGCATATTTAAAGCTTATTTTAATTTTACATGATTCGGCTATTTGCATAATTTAAGGCCATTCGCCCTGATCTTGCTCTAATCTTGTTTTTATTCTCAGACTAATGCAGGAAGAGTCCAAAGCTATACTTGCTCTTCGTTGATTCTGAAAAGACGTATAATTCCATTGAACGAAATATTTTATGAAAAATTCAAAAATATAACAGGTTATTCAATAAACAAGCGAAAATAAAAACTGCACTTTATAAAGACAGTAAATTCTACATACGCACATAAATCGAGGACGTGCGTTTCTTGAACATAATATTAGATATCAAATATGAACTACGTTCTGCACCAGTCTTTAGGCTTTGAAGTGAAGTTGACCAGCCGACAGATCTCCGAGTTGGACTTAGCAGATGACATTGTCCTTCTTGAGAAAGTGAAAAAATGACAACAGCTGCTACTTGAAGCCACAGATGACAAAGCTGACAAAGTGGGATATGCAGTGAGCGTCAATATGACAAAGAGTCTTTAGGCTTTGAAGTGAAGTTGACCAGCCGACAGATCTCCGAGTTGGACTTAGCAGATGACATTGTCATTCTGGAGAAAGCGAAAAAATGACAACAGCTGCTACTCGAAGCCACAGATGACAAAGCTGACAAAGTGGGATATGCAGTGAGCGTCAATATGACAAAGAGTCTTTAGGCTTTGAAGTGAAGTTCACCAGCCGACAGATCTCCGAGTTGGACTTAGCAGATGACATTGTCCTTCTTGAGAAAGTGAAAAAATTACAACAGCTGCTACTTGAAGCCACAGATGACAAAGCTGACAAAGTGGGATATGCAGTGAGCGTCAATATGACAAAGAGTTTTTAGGCTTTGAAGTGAAGTTCACCAGCCGACAGATCTCCGAGTTGGACTTAGCAGATGACATTGTCCTTCTTGAGAAAGTGAAAAAAGACAACAGCTGCTACTTGAAGCCACAGATGACAAAGCTGACACAGTGGGATATGCAGTGAGCGTCAATATGACAAAGAGTCTTTAGGCTTTGAAGTGAAGTTGACCAGCCGACAGATCTCCGAGTTGGACCTAGCAGATGACACTGTCCTTCTTGAGAAAGTGAAAAAATGACAACAGCTGCTACTTGAAGCCACAGATGACAAAGGTGACAAAGTGGGATATGCAGTGAGCGTCAATATGACAAAGAGTCTTTAGGCTTTGAAGTGAAGTTCACCAGCCGACAGATCTCCGAGTTGGACTTAGCAGATGACATTGTCCTTCTTGAGAAAGTGAAAAAATGACAACAGCTGCTACTTGAAGCCACAGATGACAAAGCTGACAAAGTGGGATATGCAGTGAGCGTCAATATGACAAAGAGCATGGCCACATCTGACTCTGTACTGATGGTAATATGTGCAAATAAAGCAATTGACCAGGCCAAAAAGTTTACATATCAAGTGAGTAGGATTAAAAATCTGACGATGAAATAGCCGATAAAAGAAAGAGAAGAATCGAACAGGCCTGAGAAACGGACCTGAGAACCAGGGAGATGTCTCTTCAACCACAATAGGAGGATATTAGGCAGCAGCTCAGTTTCAAGACACTCGGTCTGGCAAAGCTTCGTAGACGTAATGTGCACCATTACTGGCTCTGGACGATCTAAAGTAAAGTACCCACGGGACTACAAGTAAGTAGGAAGCTAAAGTTTACAATTTCAAATTTTTGCACATATTTATAACCAGTAAACTAAGAACTTCTCAAAAACCAACTTCAAAGAAAATCTAACACCATTCGTGAAATATGTATTTAATATGTCCTGAGCTTAGACTTTTATATTGCACTCCTAGCCCCGTATTCAATTAACAAGTTCAGAAGCCCTTAGATATTAATTTTTGTAGAAATTAAAACCTTATGTTTAAAACTAACTTTGGATGTTAGGATAATCCTACTGCAATCTTAAAGTTTTTTAATAATTAAACTTAACCTTTTCAGAGGATTACCTATATAACACCTAAGTGGTCTTTAAATGAAAGAGGTGCAATATTTATATGTGTGTGACTTCTATAGATGAGGAAAGAGGGACGGAGTGGATGGGGCATGGTTCTATAGTGTTTGATTTTTTAAAGACCTTTCTGTCACTCTGAATGAAGTTATCTTAAAAACTGATCCGATGCTCTAAGAAGTTGCAAGAGTCGCCCGAGCCTTGATGTGCCCTCCAATCGCTTTCACACCTTAATGTAGGCGATAGAACTTGTTACAGACATAAACCCTGCCTCAAGTTCCCACGACAGTCCGTTTATATGATAAAGACTGAAAAAGAGCAATTTGAGGGATACGGAATGCCCTTTGCTAAACCACCGCTATTGCGATGATTAAGACAGGTCAGAGTTTGCTTGAAAGGATAAATCGTGTCTACATTATTTTTGGGAGTCAAAATCAGCAAATACCTGAAACCATGTAACTATTATCTTAGTTCAGTCAATCTAAATAACGGCAAACCACCCAACTAGCCCCACCCTCCCAAAGACGGCATCAAAAAGTGGCATTTGCCCATGCCTTGTCTGACATAAAAGTTATTGAGCTAACCAAAATGTTTCCTTGCATATCTCGAGTATTATCCAACTGAATAGCTGATGAAAAACAGTTTTTTTCCAGCAACCAAGTTTAATTGACTTAGAAAATCATTAGACTTTGATACCGAAGATACTTGCCAAGTTCATGTTCGCATCAAGGGATCTCCCTGGTAATATCTCTGTGAGAAGTCTAACCTGTTTCTAAGCCTGAGTACTCCAAGCTTTAGATAGCACCCGAAATAATCTTTTGTAGCATAAGGTACTTTATTCTGGCGCGATTGATAACCGACTCCTCAAAAACCTAGAATCTCTAGGAGTACTTTAAGCGGTCTCTGCATTCTAACAAAGGAAGAATGACTACCATGCTACAAATAATTTTCTTTGATATTTCATATTGAGAATCATAAATTCCAGACAAAGGGTTTTCAACTACACTGAATCCAATGGTGAATTTATTTTTCTCAGTCTGACAGCGATTTCGCAGGTTTCAGGCTTCTTTCCCAAACACCCCAACATTTCTTTTTGATATCAAGAAGCTGGATCAGGGTAGATTACCATTTCTAGTATTGGTTGGAAAAATCTTTTGCAATAGAAATTTTACTCAAAAAATATTTTTAGTTTTTCGTTGCGAGGGGCTGGATGTGATTCTCTTTTAACTTCTTACTGCAACATCTACTACTGCAACCATACAGAAGACGGCTTTCACACACCAATTTTTAAAGAAGAAATCACCACTTTTGTTACGTTGAACAGAACTAAAAGTTTGGGAGTAGATTGTCAAATACTGATATATGATATTTCTATAATTTTTAAAGTTTTTCTGACAAAAATTAAAAGATTTGTTTTGTAGCTATTTTTGCACTGCAGCTATTTAGAACTAAATAAGCTGAACATATAAACCGATAAAAACTGTTTTGTATATTTGGGATACCATAGAAACAGGAAAGCCGAGGAGAGAAGCGTAATCTATACGCTAAAATTGCCTGTACTTTTAAGCTCTTTTTCATGGCTTCCCTCTACACAACAAATACTCTGGGCGGGCCATGGGTAATCTGTTACTCCATAACGTCTGACACCAAGAAAGGAAAGTTGAAAACTGATAAGGTTGAAAAGGATAGTTGGATAGTTGTTACTCCATAAAATTATGTTCTTGTACCTATTTGGTTTTTTAAACATATTATACTAAAAAGCAACAGTCATGAAACCAAAAGGCAGATAAACAAATAATCAGGACTTACCCATATTTTTGTCTTGATCATATTCTAATAAATTGCACTGATACACTGTTCGGATACGAAGCTGCCGCTTAACAGCAGATATTAAAGGTGGACGTTGAAACTGTGCTCCTTTTAGCTTCTCAATACCTTGATTCAACTGAAAAAAAACAAAAAAAAACCGAATGTCCCATAAACTGTTCATATACATACACCGACAAAAACCTCTGCTCTATTATTTTTTTTGCCTTAGACAAAACTATTAAAAAATAAAGAGGAAATAGAAAAAAGATGGAAAACCCGTAATAGCACCAGATAACAAAAACCAAGGTAAAAATAAAGGAAAATTAAAAACAGCATGTTTTTTCCAATACTATTCAAAGTCTCTCTTTCACTTTTTTTTCAAGTACTTAAGCAAGATACGCGCACTAGTTGTCCCTCTCCCTGGCCTCCACCAGCTTCGTCATGGTAGAAGGCCTAGGGTATCTGTCTTTTGTGAGTGGCTCGTAAAAACTTGTTCCATCTCCTCTCATACTTTTTTAATCTTTCACAATATTTCCATGTCGGCTATGACAACAATTATAAGATTTTCTCCCCCAGCCCCCTGTTTTTTCCTTTACCTAGGAAGGAAAATACACCGCCAACACCTTTTTTGTTTGATCTCAGTACAAACCTCAAGTTTGAATTTGTGCTTCTTCCTCTGATCCGCGTTTCTCGCAAGAAAGTGACTTGTATTAGCTTCTTGGGTACTCTGTGTTCAGCCATAGCTTTCCATATACTCAATAAATAGTGCGACAGTCTATTTTTTGTATTTTTTTCCCCAAAACTCTAGGATTTGGCAGACGACAAAAGCTGATCAGTAGTTAGCATTCCTGGTTGCGAATGTGTTATCTCTGGATCAGCTTAGTAGAATAATGGCAAAGACTTTACAAATTCGCTGTTACATCTGGTTTATCCTATTGAAAAAAGCGATAACTATTGAATCTCTCAAATCTCGGGAAAATTTTTCTTACACTCCGATTCAGCATGTAAGTCCACTAAGACTTTCAGTCAGTTTTGTACCAGCATATAGGAGAAGCCAAGCAGGCATGACATCTAGACTTTAGCCTTGTGGGATTTCAATTTCTTAAATGCTTGCTGGATCATGACATCTAGACTTTAGCCTTGTGGGATTTCAATTTCTTAAATGCTTGCTGGATCAGTTTAGGTCGATAGGTCAACGACCACACTTTCTTAGCCAAAGCTTAAGTTCAGCAGGTCAGGTTCTATTGGATAAGCTTATGACTACCAACTTGCAGCCATAGGGGGGACTTGATTCAGCGTTCTGTCATCTCCGACTTGTTTGAGACTAAGTTTTCATCTTCGTCATGGACGAAAGTGCTAATGGGCGTTGATGATTTGGATTGTACTTGCTTCATAAGCTGATACGTTCTTCTAGTATTAAATGACAGTAGAGTTCAATGATGGTTTAAATCCAGATGAGTTGTTGGACGGGCTTAAGTTACAATGGAACTGTCCTTAATTTTGCTCCTAGAGGCATACTCTAGACTGTATGTCCTATTATTTACACAACCAACCTTACGAGCTCTGCTCTCTGTTGGGAGTTAATGTTTTTTTTTGTATTTTTAAGTATATTAAATAAAGTATCTATCTATCTATCCGACCCGCTTTGCTTATACAATTGTCAATAAAATAGAAACGAAGACCGTTTTCTCAAATCAGAATAATTAGATACTAGTACCCTCTTTTACTATACCAGTCATAAGCCACGCGAAAAACTGGTTGAACGTAAATAACAAACCCAGCAAATAATAAAAAATCCACGAAATATCGTTTCTATGTTGAATCCTCGACAACTCTCCCGATCTTCTAAGACCATTGGTTCGATATGATCACCGCAAGGGAAAACAAAAAACGAAGAAAAACAAACAGACGCATCGATGATCATTCTTTTGAAAATGAAGAACAAAATTCCGCATTTTGTTCGTCGGAGCTTGAAACCGTAAAATTTTCTGACATGGTGTATCTAATGGTGTATTCATTCACATCGCTTGACTTTTAAGGGATCTTTCACCCTTTTTATATTAGACAGATTTTCCCTTATTGTCGCTTTTGATGGGTAACATCAAACTTAATGAATTTTATATATTTAGAATTATTATAAAAAACCAGTTATGATGAGTTAATTGCTACAATTTTTTTGTTTTGGTTTTCCATTGGCCCAAGTCACTCCTTACTTACAATTCATTGTCACAAACTTTTTGCCAAGGCAGTACACCACTAGTGACATTAGTTGATTTTAATATATACTATGGCTGTATTAGGCGGTTCAGCAGTGCAAAAGGTCACCTTTTATGAAGTCTCTTAGCTAAGTCTTAGTCATCTCTTAGTCAGTAACGCTAGCCTTAGTCATCTCTTCCCTTTATTTAATTACTTTTTGATTTCACTCTCTGAATCTATTTGTTTGAGCTTTTCTTCATTCTATCTTTTAGTATAAACAAAATTGATTCCTACCTTATTTAAATCATCAACAGCGGAATGCAATTGAAAAACGGCTACGTATTCCTTACCAGCACCTTGCTGAGATTTCACTAACCTCGTGGCACGATCAATACAGACGATTAAACATCCTAAAAAAGAGGGATAAATTCAAGAAAATTAAATAATGAGATTTCGTTAAAACAATTCCCATCATTTGTTTTTAAATTCATTTTAATAATTATTTTATCATTTATTTCGCCAAGAAATATTTTTGTGTACACTTTCTTTGATGCTTTGAGTAAAGTAGATGAGTTAAGTTATCACCTGGTTAGTCCCAAGTCTACAAAAGGATAAGGGTTGGACAGAGAGCTTGCAACCCCCTCTTGCAAAAAATCTAAATTATACCTGAAACATCGAAAAAGAGTCTATCTAGAATGATGACCCAGACATGCACAGGAATGGACTTTTGAACTTAAAAAATTAACTGCGAATGACACATATATGACACAACAGGTAAAAACTAAACAAATCAGCAAAAAGATGAAAAATTATAAGCTTAAGATTCTCGCAGTAACAAAAACTAGACGGCTTAAAAGTGGCAAGAAAACTTAGAAGACCACAACATGATCATTTACAGCAGCCCAGCTAGGAGACAAGAAAAATGTCTTGCACTTATACTCTTGAATAGTACAGCAAAAGCTCTGAATAGTTGGTTTCCAGTTTCAAATCGATTGATGACAGCCAGACCTGTTGGGTGCCATACCAGGATTTCCCTAGTAGGTTATGCACCGACAAACAGCACAACTTTGGAGTCAAAGAATAAGTTCTAAGACATCTTACAAGTAGTAACAAGAGATATCCCACGTCAGCTAATATAGCCACTGCATATGGCTCAGAACTGCACTAGCTCAGTTTTGATAATTGGTGACTTCAACTTGCCAAAAATAAACAGGAAAATGACACAAAAGTACGACAGCTTAGATTCCCTAGAAGGAATGTTCGTATCAACATCCAACGACTTTTACCTACTGCAACCAATAGAAGAACCTATTAGAGCCAAGGCAACAACAATCCAAATGTACTTGACCTCCTGTTAGTGAGTAATGGGGGCCTACATAGTCAGGCCATTGCATTATATCATTTGACCTCTTAGCATCAACATCTTCGCAACCACAGCGCCACTCACCATGCGATTACACCAAGGCTGACTTCAGGCGAATGACAACAGAGCTTCTTGACATCAATTGGATGGAAGAACTTCGGGAGACATAAGGGATCGACGATTTTTACACAAAATTCTTGTCCGGAACGATTCTACTGGAGAACTTTGTATCACTAAAGAAGAAGAAGCATAAACATCCTACCCTGACTACGTCTGTTGTAAACCTGATAAAAATAAACGGAAGGCCTGGGAGGAGCATAAATCCAGTCCCGCTGGGGACGCCAGTTTCGCTTTTAATAGGTTTCAAAACAAAGTGCAAAAGGTAGCCAAGGCAACCCAAAGACTTTTGACCTCATGTAAGAAGTAAATGGAAAACCAGTGTTACAACCTCAACTCTCCAAGACCCCACTTTTGCAAGCCATGAATGATCCTTTGCGTAAAGCAAATATATTCCATGATCAGTTTGCCTCAGTTTTTACTAATAAGCCGAATTCCGGCAGGATCAACTAACAAATCCAGAAAGTTGGAACTGCTTGGCATGACATTTTCCGTAACATAGAGATAACTGCGCGAAACGTCCTCAAAAGCTGAAAGATCTGAGTCTAAGTAAATATCCTGGTCCTGTTTACCTCCATCTAAGGATGATAAAAGAGTTAGCAGAAGACACTGTAGAGCCAAACACCTAAATTTATAGAAAGTCAATTGACTTCAGTACTATGCAAGGTACTAGAATCTCTTATAGCTGACCACATGATTGAATTTCTAATAGCTAAAAACAAGCTCTCGCACACACGTCACACAAAGGTCTGCAGAGCTCCAGCTTCTACTAGCAGTTGATGAACGGAAAACAAACACGGACCAGAGCCTGTAAACTGACGTACTCTACTTGGATCCCAAGAAAGCCTTTGACAAGGTTCCCCATGACACACTACTATAGAAGTTAAAGACTATCGCTCGATACAAAGAACAAGGGAATGACCTGGGTCAAAAGCTTCCTAACCGGAAGAAAACAAGCAGTGCGAGTAGATGATGAAAACAGTCAAACCAAAATTGATAGTCAGTGACATGCCTTATTTTCTATACCCAATAGCCAAACACATTTGGAGGGAGCTTCTCCATATGCAATGCTCCTGCTAATGAGACATGTGATAAAAATATTTTTCATTCTTCCTTTTTTTCAGGGAGTAAAGTAATCTTGGGCAGTTGCAGAGGGTACATTTCAAACTAACTTCCTCTTCCATTCTGTACTTCAAAAATAAAAATTGACTGACTCATAACTTTTTTAGCTTTTTAATAAATACTTAACAAAAACAAGAAGAAAAAGCAGAGCACTGGAACGAAAAATAAACACAAAACAATTCCTAAAATACAACGTCTTAAGCTTTGAAGAACCATGTCATCAGCATGCTAAAGGACACCTTCAGTCGTTTTTGTGTTGATCCCTTTCCTAAATCAGGGACTGACAAACCGGATCATTAACGTAACAGATCTCCAAAACAAAAGTGTTACGTAGATACAATAGGAGGCCTTGCAGAAATTCAGGTATTTGTACAAGCTTGAACAAATTCAAAGCTTCTCTGTATTTCTAACTCTGTGTCATTTTGGGGTAAGGCTGAATAAGCTTAAACTGAAATATTTTTGGGAAAAAAATGTAAAAATATAAAAATATATAAATAAGCTTAAACTGAAATATTGTTGGGAAACATTTCAATTTTTTGCGCAAAACTTGCCCCCCCCCCCTGAGAAAAGCCCAGTTGCTGCTATGTTCTGGGGAAACACAGTAGATAATTATGAATAGAACTGCAGAGAACAGAAAAACAAAAACAAAAAAGTCTTATTAAATTTGCGTTTGAGGGCTACCAATTTTAGTTCAGGTAAAGGCCAGATTTCAATCTAGGTGAAGCTACTGATTTCTTGCAAAAAAAAAGAAAAGAAAAAGGAATGCCAAGACATTGGCTGTCAGCATCAATTAATTCAAAACTGAATCTTGATTCAAATAATACATTTTGTTCTAAGAATAAGTGCCTGTTTAAGATTTTTCCATTATTACAGACATATATGAATTGACAGAGTTATTATTTATTGTTATGACTTATTTTCTTGTTTAAAAATTTGTATCTTCTAGTTATTTCTTACTTGAATTACTGTCCCAAAGCATAAGAATGTCTTCTCATAAAAAGCAGCTTCTTGTGTGGTAAAAAAAAAAAAAAAAAAAAAAAAAAAAAAAAAAAAAAAAAAAAAAAAAAAAAAAAAAAAAAAAAAAAAACCATAAGTAAAACATTAATACACTAAAAGTAATTTAAGGGGGCTGTGTTACCTGTTACTTTTGGATCCAAAGTTCCAGAGTGACCAGTCTTCTCACACCTCAATATCCTTTTGATCCAGGCCACAACTTCATGAGAACTAGGATTAGAAGGCTTATCCAAGTTTATATAACCACCATGAATATGATCCTTAATAGGACGACTTAGAGGTGAACTCCCAAAAGGCAATGGAGTATAATGATTTGTCCGTGCATTCAAATGGTCAAAATTCTTGAGAAGAAAAAAAAAAGTTAAGTGAGCAATATACAAAGGTTCATGATTGAGGATGGTTACTTTATTTTCCTCCTATTACCTCCTCTAATCAGTGTTAAACAAATTTTCACACATACTTCCACTTATTTCTTGTTTTGGTTTATGACCTGGGAAATGAATTTCCTAACAAACAGCAATTTGAAAGTAACTAATCAATCCTTGCAATTTGCAATGAATACTAAAACTAACTCTCTTGAATTTTTTTTAACCTATGCTGCAGAGGGGGAACTATTCAATATAATGAGACAAAATCCTTCTAAATCAAACATCCATAGCATAAACATTCTGAAATCTGCTCCTGCCCTTTTTTATCCTATCCCATCTTCCAAATGACTATGACCCAGATTAAACTCCATAGTGTTTCTATTAGAAAAAATCTCAAACAGAGCCTGAGCCCCTAGAAAACATCATCTTATCTGTACACGCCCTTCATCAGGATAAAATGGAATATTTCTGTTTGGTCTTTAAATAACTTAGTCGTCAAATCAAATGTGTTCTAAAGTGGCCTGTCTAGATTATTCTTAGATGCTAAATTTCTTTGTTCCTTTGTCTTTAGAACTGGGCGCCTTACCACCCTGCAACAGAAGAGACACCATTTACCTGTATTTTGTCATGTCAGGCTTCACTTTTATCTGAGTTTTCCTACCCCCTTTACTTAGCCTCCTCAAAGATTTTAACTTATTCACCAATCAATGTCATTATTGACATATAATGGAGAGTTTCTTTCCTTTTGTGACTCCATTGCTCACCAAATAATTCTCTTCCTTACCCATTTTTGAAAGTTTATTTTATTGAATTTTTATCACATATATTTTCTCTTTCTACATTGACTTTTTCTGCGCACTAGTTTTCCTGAAGTTTTGAATTGAAAAGGGAATAGTTTTGGGATAAGTCAAGTCATGGCCCAATTGTAGAAAAAGCCAAGACAGATTGTCCAATTAAATGGGCATCAAATCAAGTTTAATTTTACCCCTTTGATTGCCATTGTTACTGTCTCCCACTTATGCTACACCTCCGAAATACAAAATGTAAAAAAAATGAACCCTCCCTGAGAAAAATCCTTTTGATTATTACTTTAATTTTGCTGATTTTATATATATTAAGCTTATTTTTTGCTGCTTTTTCTGTCATGTTTAAGAATTAGATGGCTATATTCTTTACATTAAGGCTCTAAATTTTCATAATTCTAGCATGAACAGCTTAAAATGGTAAATACTTATTATTTTAAAAATTACATATACATGTTTAGGAGCCAGTAATTGGTGCATAACCATTTAACACACATTGATTTTTTTTTGCCAAATTGTCTTTGCTTTGAAATACAACTTTGGCACAATGTAGCTTGTGATAGTCACTTGCAGCCTAGAAATACAACACAGGATTCACATAGAATTCTAATTAACAGATAATTCTTCTGGACATTGTCTGGTTTGGTGGGAGTTTTTGGGCTGAAAAACCTCTTCCTAGCTAATTTATCTACTTTGGGTTGCCTCCCTATAGTAGCATAATATTTGTGGGCATGAATATACAATGAGCTTAATAATTAATACTAATTAATACTTAATAATTAATATGTAATAATACTCTCAATGACCTACCACATGAGGCTGTTCAGAAGGATAGAGATATGGGTGTCTTGGTTAATGAGAGACTTAAATTTGATTCTCATGCTGTTATTGCTGCTTCATCAGCTAACCAGACCCTAGGAACAATAAAGAGAACTATCAGCAGCTGCTCTCCAGGAGTCATGACAACCCTATATAAAGCTCTTGTTTGACCTAAATTTGAAGTTGTCCTGTCCCTTGCATGCCCTTTCTACAAAAGACAAATTCATCCTAGAAGTAGTTCAAAGGCAAGCAGCAAAATTGATTAACAAATTGCAAACAGTCCCCTATTGTGAACTTCTTTGTCACCTGAAACTACCAAGCCTAACATATAGGCACAAATGTGGGGATGTCAACTACCTTCAAACTTATTTTGACTAACATTATCCCTCATTTATACTTGTTTGTTGCCACCTCTTATACCAGGTGTCACTCAAAGAAGCTGTCCAATATGTCATGCAGACTCCAACATAGAAATCAGTTCTCTTCAAACAGAGTCACAAGTCTTTAAAATAGACTGTCATATTATGCTGTCGCTGCAACTCGTCTTGGCACTTTTAAATCAAGAGTGGATACTGAATGGAGTGATGTTGAGTGGAAGTGTGACTGGGCAGCCCATGAGTTTTCAACTTGTCTTTAATTCTTCATGGAGCCTACAAGGAGGAAATCCTTAGATTACTCCAAGCTGCAATTTAAGGTAAAACACTACCCAAATCAAGCTTCACTTCAAATCCTAATTTCTTTAGGACAAAGAAACAGAAATAGATGTATGTCATAGCAGTCTTTACAAAATATTATAGAGGTGATGAAAGTATCTAGATTGTGGATTATAGTCCTTTGAGCATGAAAAGAAGTAACATGATTGAATACACTACATTTGAAAAAGTAACAGAAGTTACTAAAAGACAGACAGCAAAGCTAGTACTAATACCTCACTGTAACACTAAGCAACCTGAGGCCAACACAGATGTATAGGGACAGTAAAAAGATTAGAAGCTAACAAAGAAATAGCATTACCTTAAGAAGCAAAGGCCAGTCAGAACTAAATGTTTTTGCAGGCATTTCTGAGGGTTTGATCATGAATTCATCATTGGCACCCTCCATTGCAGAACTCTTTTTTGACTTCTTCTTCTCCTTAAGAGGAGACCCAAGGATTTCTAGAAAAAAAAGTGTATTCATTTATTTTTTCAAATCTGACAGTGAAAATTTTTCTATCAAAGGAATTTCTTTGCTTAGGAGATAATATTTTTGCTTAAGAAATGCTCCACGAACTGAAGAGAAAAACAGGATTTTCTCCCAGAAAAAGCAATCTTTTCCTTTTTATTTATGCCAGTGATCAAAATGTTCTTTGAATTTTTGTTGAAATACTGATACTTAAGAAAGTACACTAGAGGCCAAACAGTGGTAAGTTTTTGCTTAGGTTACTTATAGAACAGAAATGAGAAAAAAAAAAACACTCTTGATTCTCTATTTGGTTTCCTTTGGACAAAATTTTCAATTTATTTTAGTTTGGTTGTAATTGGCAAACTTTTTGTATATCAATAAAATCAACATTTGTAAGTTTCTTTTTCAGTATTTCTACTACTACTACTACTAATAACTCACTGCAGCACCAAGCCGCCTGAGGCCAACACAGCTACGCACGCTCCTCCTCCAACCTAATCTATTTAAAGCCTCCCTCTTTACACCCTCCCAGGAAGTTCCCATTTCCTTTAAATCCTTATTTATGACATCCTCCCAACCCAGACAAGGACGACCTGCTTTCCGTGTAGCCCCAGACGGTTGGCCAAAAAGGACAATCTTCGGTAATCTGTCATCCTTCATCCGTAGAACGTGGCCTAGCCATCTCAACCTTTCTTTCATTATAGCCCCAGAAAGCGGGATTGAACCACACTTTTCGTACAACCTACTGTTTGAAATACGGTCAGTCAGCCGGGTACCCAGAACAATCCGTAGGCAATTTCTCTGGAAAACATCTAGTAAATTTTCATCTGCTTTTTGGAGTGTCCATGCTTCAGAGCCATATTTGACCACTGTCATCACTGTAGCTTCCAATATTCTAATCTTGGTTTGTAGGCTTATCTTTCTATTCTTCCAAACTTTTTTTAACTGTGAAAAAACACCCTGAGCTTTAGCTATTCTACTTTTAACATCTTCACTGCTCCCACCATCTTTACTAATAATACTACCAAGGTAACTGAAGCTCCCAACCTGATCAATCTTTTCGTTACCTAAGGTCACCTGTTCATCTTCACTTATTCCTAACCTTAGTGACTTAGTCTTCTTAACATTAATTTTCAAGCCTATTTTAGCACCCTGAACTCGTAAAACCTCTAAAAATTCATTCATTTTGCTCACACTTTCATCTAATATGCTTAAATCATCAGCATAATCTAAGTCCAGGAGCGTTCTTCCTCCCCATTTGATTCCATGGTCTCCAATTGCCTTTCCTGTGCTCCTTAAGACGAAGTCCATCAAAATGATCCATATAAAGGGGGATAGAACACAGCTTTGAAAATTTAGATTTTGGCTAGCTATTTCTATTTTAGACCAAATTCTGTTCAATACAATTTTGGATGTAGTCAACTGAGAGGGGGGGGGGGGGTATAATTTGAATGTACTGAAAATATGTTTATTTTTTGTCCCCAATAGGGCTGAAGCTATCCTAACCCACATGTTTCTATAACCTTGAATATCAACTATTTTTTCATAATAATCTATTGTTAGCCTATTAAGTCTTGTTTTATCTACTTGTTTATTTTAATAAATACATTTTGAGCTGATTTATTAAAACTTCTATTGTGTGGCTTTAAAAACAACAATGAATTATTAAAAGAAATAAAATAAGACATCAGGAATCAATGCAACCACATTTCCTAATTAAAGTTTTCTTGGTTATGTAATTTCAGTCAAACATGCCCTCCTTGTTAATTATAAAATCTACTTATAAACAATTTGTTTTGTTTTTACTGAAAGTAGGAAGCAACATTTTGACTTAAAACAAATCAAAATTATTCCCTATATTAGGGGGTTAACCCTGCTCAATACATTACTCTTTCATGCCAAAGTTTTTTGGTACTTTTAAAAAAAGCTGCTTGTTCTAATTAAAGGGTCCTTGTGTTTCAGAAGCTGTTCTTAAGAAACTGGAAAAACCTGCCAAACTTTAGGGTAAAGGGCAAGACATTGAGAAATGTGGGGAAAAGTGTAATGTATACACAGGGGGTCATCTCCCCTCAACCAGTGGTGGTTCAGGGGAGGGACAGAAGGAATACTTGTCCCTGGCATAGAGATTTTAGGGGAGAAAATTTCAAATACAAATCTAACATATACAATGATTATGTAATTTTACTAAAATAAAGTAAAAGGTACAGTTAGTACTAATTATAAGCATATTAAGTTTTGAATTTTATTTTTTCCTCTATAAGTAAGAAAAATGAGATATAAACAAATGAAAATTTTGTTAAAACTTTGTCAGTAGATTTTAGGAAGAAAGGACAGGGAGGGGTAGCCTACTAATCAAGATTTTGTCCCAGATGCAAGAGAGGTCAGAACCACCACTGTCTTCAATACCTTGCTCTTGATGCTTAAGTTTTTAGTACTTTTAAAAAAGCTTCTTATTCTAATAAAATGATCCTTGGGTAAAATTCTAGTTAGTTGACTTCTTGCTACCTCAGAAAGGGTTTAGGTTAGGAAAATGAAACTTTCAGGGATGGGTCTACAGGCTAAAGTATGTCCTGGGAAGGTATTTTGAAGTACCTACCTCCAATCCTTCTCCCTCTAGAGGGCCCTGAAATTTGCCTACATGACAGGTCTATACCTATTGAAATTTTGACAAAACAACATTTTACCTTAATTTTCAGTTACTAGTTGTGTTTTCTCTGCATTTAGTTCTAAAAATGCAATTCCTGTTACTTGAGTAGAATTTTGAGCTATATCAATATTTTTTTTCAAAATTTAGGAAATGTATTTGCATATGTTCAAAACCTTATAAAATGGAATTAAGCAAAGTTATGAAGCTGAAAATTTTTTTGTTGCATTTCAATTAAGCAGAAGATCTATTTTGCAAGGTTTCACTTTTATAACACACATATTTTTAAAGGTCATCAAAGGTCAGGGCCCTCTAGAGGGAGAAGGAGTGGAGGTAGTTGCTTCAAAACACCTTCCCAGGACATACTTTAGTCTGTAGATTCATCCCTGAAAGTTTTATTTTCCTAACCTAAACCCTTTCCAAGATAGCAAGAAGTCAATTAACTAGAATTTTACCTCAGCTGTTAATCACCAAATCAGTTTTAATTCAAAAATCAATGTCTCTTCTTTATCTAACTCTATCTGTCTCCCAACTCAGTATCATGCAGCTTATTTTGCTTTACTGCTTACTTTCTTCTCAAATATGATCCTATATTACTGTCAAAAGTATAAATCTGTGCTTACCTTAATATTGTAACTTTTGACCTTGTTTGTAATAGGCTATTTATATTCATTAACCAAATGAATTAATGACTAGGCTAACATTGACAACAATGAATTTTCAAGAATGCAGAAATTTTGAATGAACATACTTAGCAATAGGCTAAATTCATACATGTTTGATAAATATTGAGCAATTCACATAATTGACCTATGAATATATGAACATAGCCTACTGCTCAATGCAATTTTTTCTCTTTCTAAATAGGCCTAGCCTATAGACTAATACTTGCTTTTCTTGCAAATAACTTTTAGGACCCTTAAAACTAATCATTTTTTCTATATTTTTTGGATATAAATAGGTTATTCTTCACTTTATTTGTTGGTCAGTAAGGCCTAATCTAAAACTACCTCTCTTTTTGGTCTAGCATATCACCTTCTGGAGACACAGAGCTTTAATAGACTCCGAAAGCTAGTTTTCATTTTAAATGTTCATTCTCACCAGTGGGTTCCATTTCAAGTAACAAATGTAAATTTGTTCTAGTGAGCAACTTTTTACCCACGTGTTAAAATTGCAACAACTTCATTCACTTCTTCTAAAGAAGTTCGAAAGATTTAAACTTGTCCGAAATATAGGTGGTGAAACAGGCAATGAATCTGAATTTGAAAAACGAGACACAGAAGATTGGAGTTTCTTATAAAAAATGGGAGATAAACAAGTTATATCTGGTAATATGTAGTTCTTTAAACATTAAAATCAGGCAATTCGAAAAAAAAATACATTTATTATGGAGACTATAACACTATCTGCCACAGTTCAGATTTAGCTGGTTTTGCTTGTTATGAGCTACAGGCATAGGAAGCCTTTGCCTGCTAACTAATGTTAGCAATTATACTAGGAAATTCTAGGAAATTTCCAATACTAGGAAATTCTGTTACCTATATACAAACCCGGTAAGTAAATATAAGCAAGCCCTCAGGGTTATTTTGTGTACTTTCATTACAGAAAGTTGTAGATATGGTAAACAAAAACTAGGCTAAATAAAGGTTCCCCTTTGTATGTCCTCAACTTGAGTTTTTAATGACTGTAGCATTTCAAAAGTACAATATTGAGGTTAGGGCACCAGAGAGTGTACAGGGAACATCAACAAAACTCGTTTCCACCCAATGGTGCAGTTTTACTTCAATCCAGCACCATTTTTAAGTGGGCTACAGGATGTTGCCATCTTATCTTGCTGTCAGTGTGATCCATTGTCACTGTAGATAGATATAGACAGTAGAATTGTTCATTATCACTTGTATAGAATTTAATTGTATTTAATTATCAATAGATTCATAATAAGTAGTTTCCTGGTTCAATCCTGCATGTTGCAAGAAATTACTTTGACCTCCCTTACCCTACAAGGCTATGTAAGCTGAAACTCCTGACTCTGGTTTATAGAAGAAGACAGGGTGATGCTGTTCTGTTTCATAAACTTATTAATTCAAAGGCACTTCCTGATCTTCTTCCTCTGGTGTCTCAAGACTCTTGTACAAGGGAACATAACTTGCAGTTATCCAGTCATTTCTCCTCAAAGCAGCAATGCACCCATTTTCCTACCAACTGTGTTGCTAACCTCTGAAACAAATTACTGCCAGATACCACTGCTGCCCAAACCACAGACAACTTTAAGAACTGTCTTGACAATGAATGGTGAACAAAAGAATAGAAGTATAACTGGTAAGCACTTGAATCAGCAACATCAAACCACTAGTCAAGTGTACATATTCAACTATGTGTCATGTATTATCAACTCTGGAGTTTCTACAAGGAAAAATCCTTAGATTGCTCCAAGCTGCAATTTAAGGTAAATTTAAGGTATAATGTGTTTGTCATTTTGGTAAACACAACAAGCATCATAAGTATTTCCTTCAAGACAACTTCCTTTCTGCTGTTTCTGATGAAAGAGATCATTGGGTTATTTTTATCACCAATTAAAGTTTAGCAGCCATGCTAAGTCTGTTTCATCTTCTGCAAATATATCCCTTGGCATCATAAAAAGAACCATCTCCAGCCAACACCCAAGGGTTTTTGTGAAGTAATATAAGGCACTTGTACAATCACGTCTGGAGGTCAGAATGTCATTGGCAGTCCCTTTTTTCAAAAAAAAAAAAAAAAAATTAAGAAGTTGCTTGAGGATGTCCAGTGTTGTGCCACTAAAATTGTTAGCAGCATGAATAAATTTCCATACAAAGAAAGACTACATCATTTGAAGCTGCCTAAACTGACATACCAAAGGAAAAGGGGTAATATGATTTTAACCAAAAAAATCTTTTCTAAAAACACCCTTCCTGGTCTCTTTGCACAGCCCTTGCATTCTGATACTAGAGGAGATTCAATGAAGCTCTCCATGCAGTATTTCCTGAGTAGACATAGAAGTAATTTGTTCAGCCAAAGTCTAGAATCAACTGTCCAAGGAAACAGTTTCAGCAGCTTCAACTAACAATTCAATCCCACCTTGATAAGGAATGGCTCTGCCAGGAGTTCCTTTATAATTGAGAAGCTGCAGAGTCCTCCACAAGATCAACAACCTACACCAAACAAATTTTTTTCATCACTGGAGCATCACAAGGATGGAAAAACCTTATATCACTCCAAACTGTGATTTAAGGTAATAAGCAACATTAGATTTTTTCATAGGTAAGCACCCATGTGACAGAGAAAAATAGTTGGTATGGCTCTAATAATGCAAAAGGTAAAGAAAATATTGGTTTATCTGATAGGGGGAAAGGTGGGTTTAAAGAAAAATAACACAAGGACCCCAGTATAAAGAGATGATCATTTTTTTGCAGATTTCCTTCTTGATCTAAAAAGAAAATCCATTGTTGGACAAAATTGTACTTTTGGACAGATAGAAAACCCTACTCTTAGAAAAAATAGAAGTGGAAACAATATATTAGTCAATAAGATCAAGTCAATCCGTCGAGCTGAAAGCAGACATACAGTTCCACAGCGATGAGTCCCGAGAGGACAGAGCTAAACGTAAGAGCGCTACAGAGGAACTTAAAAGACGGATTGCAAACGGTGAGACTGACCTCGGAGTACGGAACGGCAAAGTCGTTTCAAAAAACGGTCAGCGAGCTCCACCCCCAGCATTGGGGGCGATGGAGCACTAGATGCACAGCCAGACGAAAGACATGTAAATAGTAGTTTAGTGTCATTTAACAGTGTATTATATAGTAGTTCCATATTAGCTCAAGAACATTCATCGGAATGCAGTTTTGAAACTGCCAAATCTGACACTAGCTGCGTTCTTTCTGTTGAATCGGAATACAACTCGCCAGATTCTTATTCAACTGACGCAGCATCTAGCGAAGCAGACGAAAGTCCGTCATCCAACGATGACGTGCTAGTTCCAGCGGGCTCAGGAAGAAGAAGAAGCAGACAGAAACAAGTGATGAAAGTGTTGTCAACAAACATTGACTCCTTGCCAAACAAGCTGAATGAGCTAAAAGTGTTGCTGGCTCACGAAGATATAGACGTTGTGTGCTTAAGTGAAATTTGCCCAAAAAACTCTCAAAATAGACTGGAGGATAGCCATATTCAGATACCAGGATACACAGTCATTTCGAATCTGGACAGACCCAATGTGAGGAGAGGAGTTGCCATATACATCAAGTCAGCCTTGAAGGTAAATAACATTGACCTTTTCACAAGTGCCAATTATTTTTGGGTAGAGTCTATCCTGGTTGAATTGACAGTAGGGTCTGAAAAGTTTAGAATTGGCGTGATTTACCGTAGCCCTTCCTCCCCCAGCTCCGAAGAATCATTTCAGTATGTGGCAAATATTATAAATGAAATGACAATATGTAACCCCAAAAATGTCATCATCACAGGAGACTTTAACATGCCGGACACCAGGTGGGTCGATGGTTTAGGCTTTACTCTTCAAAACAACTATACCAATCCAACTCTTGAAGCCTTTGCTGATAACCTGCTGGTCCAGACAGTTGAGTTCCCTACCAGACATAGAGATCATCAAACTCCATCTCTCCTTGATCTCGTTCTGTCAAACAACCCCGAAAAAATTATGTCAACAGCAAACTTACCCCCCCTTGGAGCAAGCGACCATCTTTGTATCCTGAGTGCAATAATCTTGAATCAGATACCAACCAACAAAATCAAACGAACGTTTGTTGATTACAAGAAAATACGCCAGGACCTACAAGAGATTGAATGGGAAAACTCCTTGCAACAAGACACTGAAGCATCCTGGGAGCTTTTCAAGGACATACTACTGAGTCTTGAGTTGAAGCATACGAAAACTTACTTCTCAGAACGTCCCAGAACCCTTCCGTATATGTCACCACAGCTAAAAAAAGTCATTAATAAGAAAAAGAAAGCTTGGAAAAAGTATAAAAATTGTGAGAGTGCAGCCCATCTAGAGCAGTACAAAAAGGCCAGAAACAAACTGAGAAATGCGACCAGAAAAGCAACCATAAGATATGAGGAGTCGATAGCACTAGAGGCAAAAACCAATCCAAAAAAGTTTTGGAGATATGTCACTTCAAACAACCCAAGCCGCAGGTCGATCCATCATTTTACCTCCAGCGATGGAACCAAAATAACCGACCCATTGGTAATGGCAGATACCCTCAATCAATGCTTCTCGTCAAATTTCTCTAAAGACCCTGGATGCCCCCCACCGGATATGCCAACCACCCACATCAAACACCCTATGCCACCGATCCAGTTCACAGCTTGTGATACTTACAAGCGCCTAAAAACTTTGGACCCATCCAAGGCAAAGGGACCCGATGGCATCCATCCTAGGTTGCTGAAGGAGACCGCAGCTGAAATAGTGGAACCCCTGACAAGAATATTCCAGATGTCAATAGCTTCCAAAACTATTCCCTCTGACTGGAAAACAGCAAATGTCATGCCAGTTTTCAAAAAAGGACAGAAAGATAAACCACAGAATTACAGACCCATCAGCCTGACTTCTGTCCCATCAAAAGTCATGGAAGGCGTCTTAAATGATGCAATCGTTGCACATCTGGAAACTAACAGCCTGTTATACGATGGACAACATGGTTTCAGGAAGGGTCGCTCTGTGGAGACGAACCTAATTCAATCATATGACATAATCACCAAGATGATTGAGGAAGGCCTTCCAGTTGACGTACTCTTGCTGGACCAAGCCAAAGCTTTCGAGAAGGTAGTACACTCGTACCTGGAAAGGAAACTAGAGTTCTATCAACTCCACCAAGATGTAAGGGAATGGATTATCCAGTTTCTCAAGGATAGAATACAGAGGGTGATGATGTATGATGAGGAGGGGAATCAAATCATGTCAAACCCAACTCCAGTGCTCAGCGGAGTTCCGCAAGGAACTAAACTGGGACCTACCCTCTTCAACATGTTCATCAATGACTCAGCCCAGTCTGTGCAAAATGACCTTAAACTGTTTGCAGACGACTCGAAATTGTTTGGCCCAGTCGCAAACAACCAACAGTGCGCAGCTCTGCAGGCAGATCTGCACACCCTCAACAACTGGTCCTCTTCCTGGTCCCTCGAGTTTAATGCTGAAAAGTGCAAAGTCCTACATCTTGGCCCTAAGAACCCAGGAATGACATATACAATGACAGATCGTACTGGGAAGCTCATAACTTTGGAAACTGTCACCGAAGAAAGAGACCTTGGGGTCATTGTTGATGACAAAATGAAATTCCATAGTCACAGCAGATACCTAGCTGCAAAAGGCAACAGGTCCCTTGGTCTCATCAGACGTAATATCACCAGTAGATCTCCCAGGACAATCAGGAAGCTATATACAGGACTGGTCAGACCGCAACTTGAGTACGGAGTCTCTCTTGCCGTTCCCCACTATGTCGTGGACAAGAAGATCCTTGAGAGCGTTCAGCGGAGGGCTACAAAACTACCAACCAAATGTAAGAACCTCTCGTACCCTGAACGCCTCAAGAAACTCAAGCTCCCAACCCTGACGTACAGGAGGAAACGCGGAGATGCAATCCTGACCCACAAGCTGCTGGAGAATGGTGTCACACCAGGGCTTTTTAATAAGTCGCTCTCTAGCCACACCCGGGGCCACACCAAGAAGCTCCAGCAACAAAGAAGCTCACGGAGAGAACGTTCCAACTTCTTCTCAACTCGTGCTGTTCCACTGTGGAATTCCCTTAGTGAAGAAACAGTTCAGTCCAAAACTGTTGACAACTTCAAAAAAGCAATTGACCGAGACTGGGCAGCGATGGAGTGGAAACTACACTGGGAGGCCAGTGGATCTACTCAACGGAACTAGACAACGCACTTCCACCTCCATCACTCAACCGGCGAATCTACAGGATGTTCACCCAACCTTATTCGCCGGCCAGTGCGATTTAAGGTAATTTAAGGTAAGATAACCTCCAGAGGTTATGAGGATCTTTCATAGCATTATGAACAAAACTTTATTCTTTTTATGCACCATGTGAGAAACCTAGAGGATTCCAATTCTTAAAACTGAGAATTGTTGTAAGTCCTTGAAATGTCAAATAACAGTGCTAGCTCTAAAGGTGCATAAGACAAAGATATTCAAAAGTAGAAAGGAGCATTATAAAATTCTGTTAGCTACTGCTCAAAGTCCAAGCTAGGACAATTTTCTTAAAAAGTGAAGCTAATTCACTTTTTAAATTCTTCATAGGCAGCTAACAAGAATTAAATGTAAAGATTCAAAGAAAAAACTCAACCCACTCCCTTTCTCAAAAAAGAAAATCCTAGAAATGCACATGATAATTAGGCCACTGCAAATTATGCAAGCAATGCCATTGATGGATCTAGTGAGGAGCCATACCTCCTCCCTCCAGCTTCAAACATGCCATGGACAAAAAAAGTTTGATTAGCAACTGATAATAAACTTGGAAACTAGAATGATTAAATAATTTTAAATACTCTTAACATGATTCTGAAACACTCCAAGTTTTATGCTTAACTTAAACATAACCCAAGTCTGGAAAGATAACAAAAAGAACTGTGAGGGTCAACTTAATGAGTCATAAAAAAGTGCTTTCTGAAGAGAAGTCTTACATAATTTGCAAGTTTGTGGCAGAATATTTACAACAATAATAACGAGCATTACTTTATATTCTCCTTATAATATAAAAACAGTTCTTTTAATGTCCTTCGATTTTCTGAAAAGTCACGAAGAGTTTCATAAAAACATAGTCTGCCACTTTGTAGATCCCTCTTCCATTATTTATGGAATTCTGGCTATTTCTCTGCTGCAGTGTTAATTAGAAATTACCACTAGAAATTTCGGTATTTGTTAAAATTTAATAACTCCCCTTTTAGAAATCTTGGATTTGCTCTTCTTTTAAGATTCAGGCCTTCTGTCTTTTGGTACATGGCTAAATACTTAAGACTGGTCTGATACTTACTATTTACAAAATCTTGAAGAAAATATTTTCTTCAAGAAAGTAAATTATAAATATTCCTGAAAGTAAATTATAAATATTTAGTTTTCCTCCCAGAAAAGAAGATTTAAAAAGTGTTAAATGTTAAATGGGATAAAGCTAACAAAATAAGAAAATAACCAAAACCTCAAAAATCTGCTTGATTCTACTACAAAATAAGGTAAAAGGATTGTTTAAGAATAAATAAGAACAAAATTGGTATTCAAAGGTTGAAAACTTTTATGGCAGAAGATTTGACCAGCTTCATTTTACCTTACCTCAACCCCCTGAAGTTACCACCAGTAACCTTAACAGGTTCCTTGATTCCAATTTCCAAAGCCTTCCAGCATTGTCTTATTGGTCATAAACAGATGATAATCCCCGTTCTATGCCCTTTATTTTCATTTGGAGATCAAAAAAAGAATTGGGAAACTAAGAATAACAAGTGTCAAGGAGGTATTTGTAGAGGTATTGCCTGTGTTTTGTATTTGTTCACTCACTTTCCTTCCTTCTTATGTCTTTAATGGCCTGTAGAATTCCTAAGTCTCAAGTTGATTTAGCTCTTTATTAAGACCCAAGCACCTGTAAATATAACAACATAAGCACATAATAAAAGCAACACTTAAGCTGATAAGCAAGCGTGCCCAGCAGGATGCTACATGGCCCTTTAGTTTTTTTTTTGTTTTTATGTGTTTTATTGAGTTTTTGTTTTTGTTTTTAATCTTTTGACACATTAAGACCCATATCTATATTCACATTTTTCCTGAAGAATGTGATAAATTGACAATTTTAAATGATGGCTAATGAATGACTTATTTGTTGTGTCAACTTAAATTTGCATTCCTTTGTCAGTTTTAAGTGTACTGTTGTCCTTAAACTTTGATGCTTTAGTCCTGTTTTTGTTTTTTGAATCTGAAATTTGATCTTTTGGGAATTTTGATACAAATTTTTTTATATGAATGTCTTGTTTTATCTTTATCTCAAGGCAGTCAGTCTACAAATGGGTAGCTGTCACAGTGTCCATCTTTCCAGTTTGGAAATGGTGATTGGAAACTTGCCCCAGGAGAAAAAAATCAAGAGGTGTAGAATCATCTTCTAATATATTTTGAACTTTGGCAGAGGATTAGGGAATGGATGTGTTTTATGCAGTTTAAAAGAAAGAAAACAGTAAAGATAAACACCAAGAAAACACTCTCTCATATGGTAAGGGGTCCTGAAATTAACAATGATACTCTTCCAGCTGTTAAGAGCCATACCATTTGACCAGCACCAATCCTTTACTTTATCAAGAAGACCTTGAGCTATAAAAGTAGAAGATGGTAGGTCCGCTGCAGCAATGAAAAAGTTACTGTCATCAGCAAAAAGAACAGGGTGAACATGGGGATGAAGACCATCAACAAGATCATATATGTAAATTAAAACAAAATTGGTCCGAGCACAGAGCCCTGTAAGACACTTTTCAATATAGGCAAAATAGAGGAAGAAATACCGTTAACCAAAACCTGCTGAGATCTTCCTGACAGATAAGACCTTAACCATTCTAGTGGGACTCCATGCACTCCAAATAAAGACAGTTTAGGCAAAAGAACAGAGTGGTCAACCATATCAAAAGCCTTTGATAAGTCAAGAAATAGACCCAAAACACACAATCCCGTGTCCAGATTAACACGCACGAACTCTGTTGCATCTGGAAGTGTATACAAGGTAGAGAAAGTGGGACAAAAACCATACTGATGGTTAGTTATGAGAGAATTTCCTGCGGTCATATTAGTACTAAATACAAATGAAGAGAGTCTACAATACACTAGTTTTTAAACAACCTTAGAAATCACGAGAAAAAGAGAAATAGGTCTATAGTTTGAAATTAGAGGTACAACAGTAGCAACTTTAAATAAATAAGGAAAAACGCCACAAGAAAGAGATAGGTTAGTTATGTGTGAGATTGAGTTAGAAACAAACTTGACCAATTTTTTTAAGGACATTATTATCCAAACCAAAACTATAAACTGATTGGCTGCTTAGAAGTTGAGAAATAATAATAGAAATCTCAGTAGCACTGCATGGAGAAAGAAAAAAAGACTTTTCTGCCAAGGGAAAACAACTTACTCTACTCTGAGGTGGAATGAGAACTTAAGGAAGTGTGGTGAAATACGAATTGAAGGCACTTGCTAAGGATTTTTTGTCCACAAAGAGCTTCATTAACTACAACCCAAACCTTGTGAATGTTTCCCTTACACTCATTGATTCGACCCGAAAAATAAAGCTTTTTGATGCACAAACTGAAGAAGTGAGCACATTTTTGTAATGTTTATACCTCAGAAGATCTTCCTGTGTCTTACTTTTACATGCAGCCTTGAACAAAGACGCCTAAATATGTGTTGCATTGATCAGCCCTCTAGGCATCCATGGGCCTAAAATTAGACCCATGGTAGGAGAATGAGAAATGAAAATATTATCTAAAGTGGCAAAATTTCTCGTAGGGTCAACACGAGAAGATTAAAAATAGAAGGAAGTAGCCCAGAAGAAGAAAGTACATAAAAAAGATGGTAACATTCATCACTTGATCCAACATTTAACATATTACGATTAAAATCTCCCAAAACACAAACCTGTTTTTTTTTAGAGAAAGTCCCCAGACCAGAAAGCTGATCAAGCAAATCGCAGAACAGATTTGTTGGAAAAGCAGGGGTTTTATAAAACAAACAAACAGTATCACATGCAAACTGGCTTTTCAGATCAATGACAAGAGAATAAACTGTGCTACTATTACGGGCTACTATTATTGCCCGTTTTGAGTTTCATTTATTTACTGATAGTGGTTTGTAGCAATTTTACGTTTAAAAGATTATTTTAGTTTATTTTTGCTCATTTTTGGCTAAATAGAGCACTTTGTTTTCTCTGAAAAACTTGTTTTACAGAGACAGTTTTTTAAAATTAACTTGAGAATAAAAACAATGTCTAATTGATATCGTTTAATATGTCAAGTTCGAAGTCGATGCTAATTTTAAATATTCAAGAAAAAATTAGAATAGCTTTTGGCTCAATAATGCGAGTTTGTGATATCTATCGTCATGATATTTTAAGTTATCTTTTTAATGCATTTGCCTCCCGCATGTTCCGTCCTGCCCTTCCTTATCAAGATTTTAAAATCTGTCTTTTGTCTTCAATTCGCGTTTACTGTTTTAAATATTGTAAACGTTTACTTGGTTTTCCAATTTGTTTAAATAACACTGGATTAAGTTTGAGATTTAAATTTAAAAGCCGTTAGCATTGGCTGGGAATAATAGGGATAATTTTATCATAAATTCGAAAATTTGCCTTTTTTTTCTCTTTATGTTGCTGTGTTTTTCTTATTCATTTTATTCAGTTATGTTATTAAGCCTATTTTAAATCAGTGTTTTATTTCGTTTGTTGAAGTATTTAGTTTTCCTTTTGAAATTTCATATAAGTATATAATATACTCCTCGATTTAGAAGGAATTAAATAAATTTTTAGTTAACCAACTTTTATTACTAATTAACCTCGTTTTTACCTAATTATCTTGATATTTGTAGTAGCATTTTTAAATAGTATTATTTTTAGTCGCATAACTCATAACAATTTCACGTTCATGGTAGTCAATAGTATCACTTTCCAGTGTCTAACAACATTTTCAGTAAAAGATTAAAACTTTTCTTGTAGTAGTAATATAGTTTTTCTAGTAGGCCTCTTAATCTAAATGCGTTGGAAGACAAAAAGTGAAACAAAACACGTTGGTGGTAGAAGTTAAAGTATTCACAAAGATTCTTTTTAGATGTAGCTGATGGACAAACATCACTGTTAAAATGCGTGGAAGACCTTGGGTTGAAACTGAACTCTTTTTCAAAAGAAGAAAGATCTGAGGCCATATCTGACTTGGTAGGAGCTTTGAAGATTAAGACCAAAAGAAGAGAGTCCTTAACCAATGATGAGCTGCTGGTTATGTTGGAATTCTTCTTGGCAAAGTTGAAAGACCATCACTCTCTCATACCACCTACCCTTGATGGAATCCTTCTATTGGTATTTTGATTATTCCTTTCTGCCCTTTAAAAATCATAGGTAAAAGTTCATTTTAATCAACTTTTGATAAAGAATCAAAGAGTCTTGAAGGTAGAGAGCTAGGAAATAGGATCGGTTAACCATGATGAGTTCCAGTTGCAGATCTTCTTATTGGCAAAGCTTAAAGATCACAGCCGTTTATTCCCCCCCCCCTTCCGTTGACTTGATTCCTATATTAGCAGTTCTACTACGCCTGGATTTGATGGAATCCGTTTAATGATATTTTTATCAGCTTCTTAGTCTGTAAATAAATATTGAATCCCTAAGTTTGGGAGAAAAAGAGCCAAAAAGAAGAATTATTGTCAGAACAAGTGTTAGTCGTCTGTATTATGATTTTTTCTTTTTCGTATCTGTTGTCCGACATGCTTTTTTGGCTAATTCGGTAGATAATTCATTTACAAAAACAGATTAAAGTATCTCTCCAGCATAACCGCAAGCTGCAAGAGCCCCGACGGAGCCACATATTGAAGAATATAATAGGTGCAGGAGGAGGGAATTAAGAGAAATAAATATAAATCGTATGGAGAATGTTGGTTTGCAGGCTGTATCCTCCTGAGTATCGTTCTCATTTGGCATTTTATGTGCATGCTGGTTGTCAAAAGGACAAACCAGCAATATCTCAAGGACGGTTGAGGGTATAAAGTTGAAGTTTTGAGGGTATGTTGAACCGTATTTGGAGGGCAAAGGTTCACAACCGTATTTGGAGGGCAAAGGAGGGACAACGGTGTTGAGATCAAAGGTTTGATCTCAACACCGATCAAAATTATGAAATATTTAAAAAAAAGTCAAACGGTCTAATAAATCTGCGCAATAACTACAAGCCCCCAGGAAAGTTTTGTGAATTCTGCCATTTGCCTATGGTTTATATGCAGCATTAAGATCTATCGGTCATGTCTTAGGAATGGCTAAGGGTGTCAACTTAAGACTTTTACTTCTACTGCTGTGACTGCAATTGTCTAGTAAAGAAGGAATCCAATGGAATCAGGCAGCAGAATAACTCAAATATGACATCATACTCCAGAGAAGCAAATCTTCGAAAGATACGTATGTAATATAATCTTGTCAAAAGGTGCACATCATCTTGCATATGAAGATTAAAAACTGACATTTCTGAACCTCATTAGCGATGACTGAAACATACAGAAACAGGAGAATAAAAAACGACACATTACAGCTTCCCATGCGAAAAAGTGATTTTTCTTCCAAGGAAAATCACTTTTCTCACTCACTGAAAATTTATTGAGCAACATTTTGTTCAAAATGGGGACTGTAATTAGCATAGTTACCATGTTATTCTTTACCGTGTTAACTCATATGGTGGCAAATCAGCGATTTCACATGAATTGACGAAATCTGACGTGAATTCAGTACCTCCCTCCTTTAATCCTTCACAAAGCCTTTCTCCTTGCTGTTTTTTTCGTTCTAAGGTGCCTATGATGTCATCTAACAACCTCTCTTGAGTCAACCTTCCCTCAATAGACGTCAGAGATAATGATGTCAATCTGTCGTGGCTAATTGATGATCTTAAGTAGTACTTCACCTGATGAAGAGTTGAGAAGTTCAAGTTCTTTATTGATCAATCAAAATATTTTTACAAAACTATCTAATTAATGACACACAGTGAGGATTACTAGTTTGTGGGTTATCCACTCAACAGTAAATAAATAAAACACTGTCTACAGATACCATAATTAAAAGATGGCTTTCAACTCCCCATATGGAAACAAAAAACAAAACTCCCACTAAATTTACAATAATCAAATAAAAAATAAATAAAATAAAAGGAGGAGCTTCCACTCAGAATTTAAATTAAATTAATATTTACGAATTAAATGATTCTTTAATCTAATTTACTATTAACCAGGGATATATTCAAATCTACAAAACTACAAAATTTGATCCAATTGTATGTAATGCTATGCCATGGTGAAAAACAGGACCTTTCACATTTTATTAAGATCTGACGAACTACAGAGCTGCCACGGGTCAAATAAGCATCTAAAGTCTGATTACCATCCTGAAAAAATATATTATTCAAATAAAAATAATAATGCAAAAGATGTTGAACTTGTTTTATCAAACAGTTCGTGGTAACGAATTGTAGTAAGGAGCGACCCGTCTCAATAGTAACCGAAACTCTAAAAAATGGAATTTTGATACCAATAGCTACATCAAAAGAATTGCATTTTTACGCTGATCCTAAATATATAATATTCATTAAGTTTAGTTTTACCCATCAAAAGTTATGAGCCTAAGAAAACTTGCCTTATTTTAGAAAATAGGAGAAAACACCCCTTAAAAGTTAAAGAATCTTAACGAAAACGCACCATCCGATTCAGCGTATCAGCGTATCCTAGCTACAAAAATGTGGAATTTTTTATCTTGTTCCAGAAGACAGATCACGGACGCGTGTTTATTTGTTTTTTGTTGTTGTTTTGTTTTTGTTTTTCCCAGTGATGATCGTATCGACCCAGTGGTCCCAGAATGTCGCAAGAGGGCTAATTCTAACGGAAATTAAAAGTTCTAGTGCCCTTTTTAAGTGACTAAAAAATTGGAGGGCACCTAGGCCCCCTCCCACGCTCATTTTTTCCCAAAGTCACCGGATAAAAATTTTGAGTTAGACATTTTGTTCATCAGAGTCGAAAACATAATAATTATGTCTTCTGGGACGACTTAATCCCCCACAGTCCCCGGGGGAGGGGCTGCAAGTCAAAAACTTTGACCATTGTTTGCATATAGCAATGGTTGTTGGGACGTGTTCAGGGAGATTTTTCTCGTCAAAGGGGGGTCGGGAGAGGGGTTACGTGGAAGGATCTTTCCATGGAGGAATCTATCATGAGGGAAGAAAATTTCCATGAAGGGGCCGCAGGATTTTCTAGAATTATTTAAAAAGCAATGAAAAGGTAAATTAAAAAAAGTTTTTTAGGTGGAAGTAAGGAGCAGCATTAGAACCTAAACGAACAGAATATATTACGTATATAAGGGGGTTCGTCTTCTCCACAATACCTCAATCTTTACGCTAAAGTATTTTTAGTAATTTCAACTATTTATTCTACGGACTTTGTGATTCAGGGGTCATTCTTAAAGAATTGGGACCAAATTGAAGCCTTAGTATAAAGAGCGAGGTATTGACGAGGGGGAGAACCCCCTCATATACGTAATAAAAACATAAAAATATAGAAGTTTGTTACGTAAGTTAATTCGCAAGTTACGTATATTTATTACTAATAAACACGTTCGTAAAAAAATTAAAAAGTTCTAGTTGCCTTTTTAAGTAACCTAAAATTGGAGTGCAACTAGGCCTCCTCCCCCATCCCTTTTTTATCAAAATTGTGCGATCAAAACTATGAGAAATCCATTTATCCAAAATATAAATTAATATGCAAACTTCGTTTCAATTGTGCATGTGTGGTGAGCCAAAATCAAAGCATGCATTAATTAAAAAACTTTCAGAAATTAATTAAAAAAACAAGTTTTTTAACTGCAAGGAAGAAGCGACATTAAAACTTAAGACGAACAGAAATTATTCCGTATATGAAAGGGATTGTCCCCTCCTCAACGCCTCGCTCTTTACGCTAAGGTTTGACTTTTTCTCACAATTCTACTTTTTAAAACAATAAAAAACTGTAGCGTAAAATTAGAGAATGATAGAGATTTCAGGGCTAAAAACGGCAGAATAAAGTTCAGACGATCCATTCATCCAATATTTCTTGACAGTCGAAAATAAACTGCATTGCTTTTAAATGATAATAATTCCATTATTCCATTATTAAATAATAATTCCATTATTATACAATTTAATAATTCCATTATTAGCCCAAGATATTTAATATTAATCAACTCTTTTTATTTCTACGGGCAGGCCCTGAACATTAATCGCCATAATTCCCGGTGCTGTTCACCCGCTACGAGAGTAGACAAAGAATTTTGTCTTAGCACAACTATTAGACAATTTATCTCTCGAAAAGTCGAGGCACGGAGCCCTGGAGGGGGACATGGGGTTCTGGATGGGAATGTGGTGACCCAAACTTACGCATAAGCCCCGGTAGTGGAAAACCGATGTGCACAGGACCATTATATTAAAAAAATGATTCCTTGCCGGTTATAGTCATTACAATTCTTCGAGATCGAAACAAGTTTCATTAACCATCAAAAGAATATATTTTTCCAGTAAGCATCTCAAAATCACCATAGTATGGATATTCTCGGGATCCTGCAAAAAAGGTGCTGCCGAAAACAAAATACTGATCGTATTTACCATATATCCAACTCCAAATTGAGAAATCAATTGCGCAATTAACTTTTTGGGATTGTGACGCTTAACGTCACTTGGCTGGCATCCCAGAAACAATACATTGATTACCTAGAATGCATTTCTAAGAATATAATATCATCAATGGATTGTTAGCTCAGTCGAGTAGTGTGTCGTTTTTTTTAGGAGATAATGGGTCTCTCGTTTGATTCCTACATTTGACATAAAACACCGGGCCATGTGTTTTGTTATAGTAATGGAATATGTGTTTTGTTAAAGTAATAGTATTGCTTCAGTGAGAAATAATAGCTGACATTCATTTCCGAGAATTTCTTGTCGTATGGAAATTGTGATAACACCATGTCGTAGGAATGATGGGATACCTGGGTGCTTCGAATGATGGGATACCTGGCCGCTCGGAATAATGGGATACCTTGCTGCTCGGAATGATTGGGGACTGACCGCTCAAATAGATTGAGGGGATACTACTGGTTATTTTTTGTTTACCAAAAGTGCCAAATTTTTGTTTACCAAAACTGTTGAACTGATGTAATGAACGATGTGGCTTAATAGTAACTGAAACTCTAAGAAACAGTCTTGGTAACATGAATACATCAAAAGTATTGAATTTTAATGTTTATTCAAAATGTATAAGGTTCGTCTGGTTTAATGTTACCCATCACAAGTTACTAGCCTTAGGTAATTTGGCCAATTCTCGAAAATGAGGAGAAACACCCCCAAACATCAAGTGATCATAATAAAAAATCAAACCATCAGATTCAGTATATCAGAGAATCTTACCGTTGAGGTTTCAAGCTCCTATATACAAAAGTGTGAAATTTTACAGTTTTACCGGAAGCAATATCATGGAGTTTATTTGTTGTTTTTTGTTTTGTTTTTTTCCCAGGAATGCCTGTATCGAAAAATTTATCCTTGTAGATTGGGAGGGGTCTCATTTGATCGAAAATCAAAAGTTCTAGTGTCATTTTAAAGGGACTAAAAATATAGGAGGGAAGCTACCCTCCATTACGTCCATTTTTCCCGAAGTCTTCCATTCAAAATTTTGAGATAGCCATTTTGTTCAGTATAGTCGAAAAATCTAATAACATGTCTTTTAGGATTGCTTAACTCCCCTCTCACAGCCCCAGGGAAAAGGGGTACAAGCTAGGAGCACTGCTTATTGTTTACATATAGTATTTACTACTAGGAAGTACACAGTTATTTTTCAGGGGGATTGTGGGGGGGTACATGGGAGGATCTTTCCACGGTGGAAGTTTTCGTGGGGGAAGGAATTTTCTATGGAGGAGAGCGGAATTACCCAGCATTAATTAAAAAACGTAAAAAACATTTTTTTTCAACTGAAAGTAAGGAGCAACATTGAAACTTAAAACTAACATAAAATAATATGAGTATGAAAGGGGTTTCCCCTCATCAGTGCCTCGCTTTTTACGCTAAGTTTCTTTAGAACTTTTACAAAAAGCTTATTATTCTAATTAAACGGCTCTTGTGTTTCATGATTCATTCTGACATATTTAGAACAAAAAGTCAAATTTTAGCACAAAGAGCGAGGTAGTGAGGAGGGGGGAACCCCCTCATACTCCTAATAATTTCTGTTCATTTTAATTTTTAACGCTGCTCCTTACTTTCAGCTGAAAAACTTGTTTCTTTTATTTAATCACTCGCAGAGACATTGCAGCTTTAATCCAATTGCACTCTAGACTAGTCTTATCAAAAGTCCAGTTTTCCTCTATCCAATTTTAAAATATCTAAGTCCCCACACCCTTCACTGTAAGTGGCGTTAATAACTCTCTGTCTTCCCATGATAAATCGCTGAAGATTCAATTCTGCACACTTTTTCCATTCTCTTTTTGCTAAGCTATTAATGTTTCAGAGCACCTTGGAATTGCCATCGCCTGGCTCTACAAATCTCGTTCGTACGTTGTTTACTGAAATCTCCTGCCAGGCCCAACAGCAGTCAGATAGGCAAAAGTTTTTCACTATTCTAAGAAATCTTTTAAGGAGAAATGTTGAAGGTAAGTCGAAAAGGATACCAAAAGTTATTTTTGTCTGTTAGTCTGCTATAACGCATAATATGGTATTTATTAACACTAAAAGCCTTCATGGTTCTTGGTTGATACAAAAATACAGCATGAAAAGTAAAGGCAAAGACACACCTATAAATCGAAATTGATTTTTAAATAAACTGCAGAAAAGGCCTGCATTCATGTACTAAAACCATTTTCACTTGAAAATTTGCTGCATACATGCACTAAAAACATTTCACTTGAAAATTTAGGTCACTTAAAAAGGGCACTATAACTTTTAATTTTCGTTTGAATGAACCTTTTTGCAATATTTTAGGACCATTGCATCGATACGATCCCCCCTGGAAAAACAACTACAAATGAACACGCGGAGTTGCGGAGGGGTTGTCCGTCCGCAACGCCTCGCTCTTTACACTAAGGTTTTTTTTATTGTTTTAAAAAGTGCAGTGGTGACAGGGTCAAATTTTAGCCTAAAGATTGAGGCGTTGCGGAGGGACAACCCCTTTCATGTACGGAGTAATTTTTGTTCGTCTTAAGTTTTAATGTCGCTCCTTACTTGCAGTTAAAAAAAACTTGTTTATTTTTATTTGATTTTGCAGATAGGAGCTTGAAAGCTCTACAGTAGGATTCTCTAATACGCTGAATATGATCATGTGATGTTCACTAAGATTTTGTGACTTTTAGGGGAGGGGGGGTTTCCCACCTTTTTCAAAAATAAGGCAAATTTTCTGAGGCTTATAACTTTTGATGAGTTTTGACAAGTATAGAATAAACTTGATTAAACTTATTTATTTGAATTCAGTATAAAAATCGATCCTTTTGATGTTTCTACCGGTATTAAAAAAAGAGTTTTGATTACTGTTGAGCCGGGTCGCTCCTTACTTACAGTTCCTTACCACGAACTGTTTGAAACTAGTATTGTTTTTTTGAATATGGTTTAGTCGGGATATGCCTCGGGTGTAACTGTGACTGAATTATGGCGAGTGGAATAGTCCTCAGAAATAATAACATTTAGGTGATACAGGGCTTTAAAAGAATTTAAGTATAGCTAACAATACATGATATATTAGTCTAATGCTCAAAATGTCACAGGTAGTCAAAGTAAAAAATTGAGCATAATGGTTGAAATATGTCTTTTGGTCAATTTTTCGAATATTCTCTCCTTCTTTAAGGGCCTAGTTATTGTAGTTCAAGTATCTTTATTTACAACAAGTTTTGGATTTCATTTGTCGACAGGTATTTTTTTTAGACTTCACTTATACACTTTTCACTTTGTTTTGTCAATTTTACCACCTTACTGCATGAGAGGAGATTGAATGTCGTATATAGAAGTTAGAATGTTTTACTGTGTGTTGCTATGTCCTATATTGAGATGAGGAAGATCTCGCAAATCTTAGAAGCTGCCCTTTATCTAATCTATAATTTCTTTACTAGGGACTTATTTGTGTTACCGTCTTTATTTACCTTCTTTGGCATTACTTCGTATTTTAGATGTTCCAGTTAAGGCTTCATTGTAAAATCATGTGTTTTTATTTTGTACTCATCGTTATTACTAATTTCCCAAAAACGCAAGTCTAAAAGGGGCTTGGGGGCACTGGATCTCTTCCCCCAGGGCCATCCCTCCTATGACCATCATGAACTAAAGGCTAAGATGGCAGGGCCACGTCTCACGGACGAAGGAGGGTTTATTGCCAAAAAATGAGCTTTTTGGTCATCCGTCTTGGACCAAACAAAACGCCAGTCGTCCCGTAATGGTTTGAAAAGAGGTCCTTCTCAAGGAGGTTTGAGATTGAGAAGAATGGTTTGAGAATTGATTTAAGGGAAAGTGGAACTTTGTGGGAGAGGTAAAGAGAGATTCTTGAATAGATTAGGACGGAGGAGGATCTTGTGCAGCTATGTTAACCTTAGGTGACCTAGTACTGCTGTGAATTGGTAGTAATAATAGTATATGTTTCTAACATCATTATATCTGTTTCTTTTGCTTCATTCTGACCTTTTCCTTTGAAAGTAAAAATTTTGATTCTTGATTTAATGTAGAATGCATTGCATTTAAAGTAGTTTTAATAGAGAAGATTACTTATTATTTAGTTCTTGCTTAGCTTATATTTTCAATGCACAATAACACTGAGAATTCGATTGATAAACTTTCATCAAAATAGTCTTTAATAAGTTTTCAATATAGTCTATGGCGGTTAAAATGAATGTTTGTTTTAGTGTCCATCGAAGTGGTCTGTTTTTAATGTAACTTAAATAATTTGTACGTTCTACGTAGACTATTTTATGGTGTGTATGGGTGTTATTTTGTTTTTTTATTCCTTTTTTTGTTTACATGTTCTAATTGTGCTAGTAATTTAATTTTTATGTTTGTGTTTTGTTCTTTAATCAACTCAGCTGAGATAATTATATTTTTTTTTCAGAGCTGAAAATTCTTGGTTTTGACTTTTTAACTGGATTCATACAATCAGTTGAAGGAGAAAAAGATCCTCGCAATTTAATTATCATTTTTAATTTGATTCCTGTCATCACTACTTACTTTCCACTTGGTCCTCTGGCAGAAGATCTGTTCGAAATTTTAGCTTGTTACTTTCCAATTGAATTCACTCCCGTGAGCTTTTTCTCTTTGTATTTTTGGCTGGTTCAAGGTTCTTTATTATAATACCAATAGAATATAGAATTTTATACATTTTTCCGTTGGCGGGGAGCGAGCTCGTATACCTGCTATTTACTCGGTATCGAACTGTTTTCTATTTAGCTTCTCTTTCGGTGTTACAGCGGGAATAAACATCGACAATGCCATTCTTAAGGACCTAAAGGACCTCATCCTGCTTATGGGCCTGGTTTCATAGCAAATCAAAAACGCATATATATTTTTGGCCTATTCTTTGTTTTCAACTCAACTGAACATTTATTCTTTTTTGTGCATGTAAGTAATAGGATAGCATATTTGAAACACAAAAGCTACACAGGCCAGTAAATACAAACTATGGCATAGACACTAACAGCGACATACAATTTTTAATACACTTGTCTGAGCTTCTGTTTGGGTAGTATGGGAACAAAAGATTCTACTATGATGACTGTGCTACATGTAAGGAAATTCAAGACCCCGCCCTTTGCATTTGCATGAATGAATGAATCAGCTTACTGAATCAACTAATAGATACAATTTTGTATTGCAATAAAATAATACACCTCCAACGGAAAATTAAGCTCCTAATTGTTGGATTTAACGAACGTAAGAGTTAGATCTTCGGGCATTCGTGACTGAATATGTTCAAGTTCGTCGCTTCAACTGCTTTTATTAGCCAGTTCTCACATTTTTAGAGAAGAACAGAGAAAAATAAATTACTTGTTTTTTTTTATTTTAAAGTGCTGTATTCACAATGATCACATTACTTCCACATTTCGTGGCTAAACTATTCACTTTAAAAAAGTTTTTTGCATGCTGACCGATAATCTGCATTGCGCAGGTACCGACTTCCTGATTTGTTCCCTTCGGCGGGGAGCACAATGTGTGGTTGGGTCAAATTATCTGAAGCTTCCCGTGTTTTACCCCAATTTCTCCGGGTACCTATTTAGAGCTGGATGGACTCGAGCTGTGCTTACAGAGTCACACCACTGGCCCCCACCCCAAACCAAATAATCAGTACTCGAACCCCTGTTCTCAGGATTTCAAGTCATGCGCGCTAACTACTCGGCTCGGACGGCTGAAGTATTCAGGAGGGAAAAATATTGTTTTTGTCTCTGATACATTTTTAAGTTTGGATGTTGTTGTAAAAATCCTCGATTATTCTCATTGCTTTATTTGAAGCATTTATATTTCTTTTATATGCATCTATATGCATTTAGATATATATGGTACGGTAATTTAAATAATTTGCAACCAATAAAGTGGTAAATTATTCTTAAAACTGAAGATGGAAAAATATGTTTAGCACGATGCATATACTTATTTTTTTTTTTGCAAGTTTTACACGTAAATACAAAACAAAATAGTGACTTCATTGTAAACTAAAGATACAGATATGTTATTGGCTTATTCTTTTTTCAACTTCACTTTCTATTCGTCTGTGAACATTTTTGAAAACGAAATAAGCATGTTGGTAATAGTGTAATTTGAATATTTTAAATTTGAATATTTAGGTTAAGTTATCATTTTGTCAGTGGCGTGAACAGAATGGCCAATAGTGTTTTGAAACGCACGTAGAGCAAAATCGGTAAAATTGATAACGAAAAGTTTATAGAGTTTAATTAATATAGATTTAATTATATGGAGTTTATATAATAAACTCTGAGTATAGAGTTTAATTAAACAGATTTGAATTTTATCCACTTTTGTGGAATTCTAAAACTGTTGCTTATAATCACACCTACAATGGGGGCAGGCTACGACCTCTCCTGGCCTGTGTGAGCACACCAAAGTCATTCATGCGAAAAGTCATATACAAAAACAAGTTGAGGCTTAGATTATTCAGATATTGACTACGCTCTATTCAGTGGTAACATTGGCGTAATAGCTGGGTATACCCTTTCAATACTCTACTACTATTTTCCATGAAGCGGGAGCAGTCATGTACATATAATGAGTGATTGAATATTTAAAATAGATTGTTTAACAATTCAGCAATTGACCGTTTAACTGAAAGTATACTATATATTATTGTGATTTATCAGCTAGAATGATATACTTATTAAGAGTCAAGCATTAATAAAGGGGTCAGAAGTTAAATGGGAATCTGATAATTGAGGTCATCACTTGCACACAGTGTTTTTATAATTTTTAGGGGAAACCATTCAAACGGTTATTCCTAAATACTACAAGGATTTTATCCATCCATTTTATTTATAAAATTTTTTTTATTTTTGGAGCCACTATATTTTCCTTCTAGTTGTTCATTGTGAATATTAAAAGTTAGAGTACTATCAACTTATACCGAACAAATTTTAACAGATTAAATTATGTTTTCATATCTGGTATATATACTTGCTTTTTTTTATTAAGATAACATTTATTAATGCAAGCATTTTATTATACCAACAATTTTGGAAATATGGGAGACATTAAGGAAGACGTCGGGAGCTTGCAAGTTTTTCATTATCAACGGGAAAATGTGGTTACTTAGATATGATTTATATGAATTGGAATATGATGATGTCCTTCCCTGTTTGCTTATTGTTTGAAGTATATCATTTGCTATCATTGTTCATGCCTATTAAATTATTTTAGTATATTTCTGAATAAACGTTAGACGCATATGTTGGTGTAAGAATGTATGCCGGTTAGATTAAAATTTAGAAGCCCCAAAAAGTTATAAAATAAGATTAAAAAATAGTTTTTTTTAAATGAAAATAAAGAGCTAAATAAAAACTGAAATTTTCTGAATAGATCTGAGACCAATGCCAGATATATCAAAAGCTACCGGGCCTAAAAAGTAAAATAAAATAAAAAAAAACAATTTTTTTGAAATGAAAGTAAGGAGCGACATTAAAACTTAAAACAAACAGAAAGTACTCCGTATATGAAAGGGGCTTTTCCTCCTCGACGCCCCGCTCTTTACGCTAAAGTTTTTTATTGTTTTAAAATTAGAGTTGCGAGAAAGAATCAAACTTTAGCGCAAGGAGCGGGGTGTCGAGGAGGAAAAGCCCCTTTCATATACGGAGTAATTTCTGTTCGTTTAAAGTTTTAATGTCGCTCCTTACTTTCATTTCAAAAAACTTGTTTTTTTTATATTTAATTTTTGAACGTTTTTGAATTGATGCATGTCTGATTTTGGCTCTCCATACATATATTATTAAAATGAAATTTGCATATTAATTTTTTTGACTAAATGGCTTTCTCTTAGTTTTGATCAGACGATTTTGAGAAATGAGGGGTGGGGAAGGAGGCCTAGTTGCCCTCCAATTTCTCGGTTACTTAAAAAGGCCCCACACCCAAACCAAAAAAATTCCCCTGAAAATGTCGGTACACTTCCCAATAACCATTACTGTATGTAAACATTGGTCAAAGTTTGTAACTTGCAGCCCCTCCCCCAGGGACTGTGGGGGGGGGGGGTAAGTCATCCCCAAAGACATAGTTTTTATGGTTTTCGACTATGCGGAACAAAATGGCTATCTCAAAATTTTGATCCGTTGACTTTGGGAAAAAAATGAGTATGGGGGGGCCTAGGTGCCCTCCAATTTTTTTGGTCACTTAAAAAGGGCACTAGAACTTTTCATTTCCGTTAGAATGAGCCCTCTTGCAACACTCTAGGACCACTTGGTCAATACGATGACCCCTGGGGAAAAAATTAAACAAACAAATAAACACGCACCCGTGATTTGTCTTCTGGCAAAAAATACGAAATCCCACATTTTTGTAGATTGGACCTTGAAATTTTTCCTTTAGGGTTCTCTGATACGCTGAATACGATGGTGTGATTTTCGTTAAGATCCTATGACTTTTAGGGTATGTTTCCCCCTATTTTCCAAAATAAAGCAAATTTTCTCAGGCTCGTAACTTTTGATGACAAAGACTAAATTTGGTGAAACTTATATATTTAAAATCAGCATAAAAATCCGATTATTTTGATATATCTTTTAGCATCGAAATTCCGTTTTTTAGAATTTCGTTTATTATTGAGCCGGGTCGCTCCTTAATACAGTTCGTTACCACGAACTGTTTGAAAAAAAAACTTTTCGAATGAAAAATAAAGACTCGCATTAAAACTTAAAACGAGTAGATATAATACTGTAAATGAGGGGGTGGGTTTCCCTCCTCCTTAATTCTCCAATCTATACACTAAAGTTTTATGTGATATTTTGAAAGTATGCAGAAGTGAAACAATTTTAGTTCGTGGGTAATTGCAAGTATTTATTTGTTTGTTATATTTTAGTATATGTGAATGGAAAATTCTGTTGTAAATGCTGGGCAAAAGGGGTACGAGAGGGCACCTCAATATCGTTAACAACACACACATTTCTTTTAGATTAATACATTTTAAATAACTTCTGAGACCACACTGGCTAATAATGACAAAACGAAAAAAAAAAAAAAAAAAAAAACAGTAAAGAAGAGAGAAACGGGGATAATACGAGCCAGTGAAAAACTTAGACTATAATGCAAATATTTCGGTCAAGACCTTCGATTGACCGTCAGTGCACCATTGTGCCCCATAGTAAAATAAAAATTACTAATAAAAATTTAAGGATAATATAAAAAGTCGAACCTTAAACAAACACACGAACTAAAATATGAGGACCCTCTCAATGTAATGGTGAAAGGGTAATTGAATAAAAAGACAATGCTGTATGGTAATTCAATTTTTTAATTTATACAGAGAAGTTTTAAAAACTCTTCGCTTCCCAGTTATCTGGGTTACATTAGGTTAGGTTGCAGAATATGATTTTGTTGATTTGTATAAAACCGATCTTAATTACCGATAATTAAAAACCGATAATTAATTAGTTTTGCATAAATGGGGCTTACATAGGTTTCCCCAGTGTCTCTGTTGAGAGAGACTTATTTAACTTACTTATTTTCTTTTACAGCCTCCAAATGATCCATTTGGGGTTACTAGAGATCAGTTAAGAGAGGCGCTTCAAACAGCCCTTGGCTCTACCCCTGCTTTTGCCGAATACAACTTGAATTTAATTATTGAGAAACTAGACTCGGAGCATGCTGACGCAAAGTTGGATTCCTTTAGTCTCCTCGTAAGTGTCCTTTTATGTTTGATTCTTTTGATATTTATAGATTAAGAGAAATAGGGCATTACCAATAGAGCCGCAACTTTGCTGAATCAGGAGCTTGATTCAAGTTCAATTCGATTTTGATTTTCATTTATTATAATCTGCCTTCTCTAAGTTTATTTTAATCCTATGTGACATTTCCTGAAGTTTAGGCGTTTATTGGGCCTATAAATCTAGATTATAAAATAGTCATAGCTTTACAACATAAGCTCTTTTTTTTTATTTATCTATTTTTTAATAATATAAACCAATAAACCTGATGCACAATTTTGACAAAAATGGGTCTTCTACCTTCAGCATTTTAAAATAAAAAAGACGACAGAGAAAACAAAGTCTAGTGTAACTAATATTTTTTTTATGTATTATATTAAATTTTGTAACTTTGATGGGTATATCTCATGTATTTTTCAGAAGAAACCAATTGGGAAGATGGGTACTTTTACCCCCCCCCCCCCCCTAGATTTTGAATTCTACCTTTTTTTGTATTTTCGCTTAAAAAACTGAGAAAAGATTAACAAAATCGTCCCATTTAGATTTTGAAAAAAAATAACTTTTTTGCATCTCTGTTTAAAGAATTGAAATAATCCTTTCCTCCCTCTTTTCCCTCCTCTACATTTTTTTTAATTACCAGAGAAGAATTTTCTCTGAGATGAACTTAAATTTACCCTCTTATAAGTTGCCCGTATTCTTTAATTTTTCTACCCAAACATGCTTGCAGGATCACAAACGGTGCTCAGGAGCAACAACCTCAAATTTTACAAATAGTTCTTTAAAAACATATGTTTTTTAAATATATTTTAGTTGAAAGGCGAACATTTTAGACCTTATTGAAAGCCAGGATTGTACCATTCATTTTTAATTTGTAAACAATTTAGTGTTATCTCAGACTTAGAATTGCTGCTATAAGAAATGCCCAGTTTAGTAATATAGCGGTAGATGTCCAATGTCCATGGCCGAGATGTTTAATCAGGGAATTTGAACGTTTTATAAATGGGTTCTACCTTTTAGAAACGTGTTCTGGAAATATGAAAGAGTGTTCTGGAACACCTTTTGACCCAAGTCCTTATACTTACAACCTATACTTTTCAACCCAGGCTAGTTCTTGTTTTCAATCCTTGAGGCTGTTAAACCTAAAAGTTCTTCTTCGACTCCTTTTACCACTGTTATCAGATTACCATTAATTTCAACCAATTGGTAAATATAATACCTAGAGAGTTGATCTTACAAGTAACGTCGTGCTGCAGAGTGTGTAGTTCCTTCAAGTATTTGTTTACTATAATTGGCCTGCCTTCACTATGAATTGTATCTTAGTGAAGGTCTATGTGAACAGAAGGTCTATGATCTCCCTCTTATACCTAACTACATGTTGCTAACTCAACATTTTAATATCCGTTGCTTGTAATTCACTGTAATACTACACTCTAAATTGTCAATTACAAGTGCAATTATCAACCAAGTCACTACTTTTTCTGGGCCTTCTTAAGAGACTGGGGGTGGTTGTACTCTGGTGTAATCCTTTGTCTTATTTGAACAAGATATGCAAATTCCTCCAAGGCTCTTGTTTGTTTGTTGTTGCGGGTTAGTGTTAATGCGTTACTGCATGAACTTATTTATCTTTTTTTCGTCAAATATTTCTTGCTCCACAATTAAATTCAAGAAACTCTAATTGGGAGAATTGGCGCATGAGGAATACTAATTTAAAGCTGCAGTACTATTACTAGTACTAACAACTCCGCAACACCAAGCTGCCTGAGGCCAGCACAGCTACGTGCGCTCCCCGCCATCATAATCTATTCAAAGCCTCCCTCTTACCCTCTCAAGAAGTTCCGATTTCTCTCAAAACTTTCTTTATGGCATCCTCCCATCCCAACCGCGGACGACCTGCTTTCTGTTTAGCCCTAGAAGGCTGGCTGAAAAGGATAATCTTTGGCAATATGTCATCCTTCATCAGCTGAACGTGCCCTAGCCATCTCAACCTTTCTCTTATTGTAGTCATAGGAAGCGGGATTGAACCACAATGTTCGTACAGCCTACTGATTGTAATACGGTCAGTCTGCCGGGTACCCAAAACAATCCGTAATCAATTTCTTTGGAAAACATCTTGCAAATCTTCCTCCGTTTTTCGGAGCGCCCATGTTTCAAAACCGTATTTGTTTTTAAAGTATCTAGTAGATGTAAAGCTGTAGTAGATGTATAACTACTCAAAAATTCTTCTATGCGGGTTCATTCAGGTTTTTTTTTTGTTCTTATCTGATTTGATTCACATTTTACGTGTATGGTCGCTGTACGGTTTAATTATTAACATATGTTAAAATTATGTCTAATCCATTTATTTCTTTGATTTGTGGATTTTCAGGAATATTCCGTCGGACATTACTCGCCCAAAGATATCGACTCTTTCCTAGACCCCATATGGTTAGCAATAAGAAGGGAACTGTTTACTGGGGTTCTTGGTGGAGAATTCGAAAAAAAGGTGTTGTCGACCTTAACATCATGTCTGCGTGTTGCTTCTTTGGGGACTGAAGTTGTACAAAATGGAGAGGATTTAGAAGTAGTTGCTGATAATCGGTTTGCATTTAAAGAAGCCATTACCGTTGCCATTAAACGTAAGTAAGGACAAAAAAGATAATTTTATTTGACAAATATAAACAAAAGTGTATGCAGCATCTGCTAAAACAGACTAAAACGGCTTTTTGGCAGCAGATGGTAGTCTTCTCCATTCTACATATTTATAAACACTATTTTATGTGATTCTACATGGTGTTCATTATTTGATTCTTGCAAATGTGTATCGAGTATAAATTGTTTTGATCGTTTATCAAGGCCACATACCATCTGTGCTAAATTCTGACCCATACCATCAGAGAATTCTGGTGAATACCTATCAGACAGTTTGTGGTATTGAACTGTAAGTAAAGGCGGATTTTGTGTGTAACCGGGAAGAAACTTCTTGGTATGCATTTTGTCAAAAAGTTTATTTATTTCATCAGCGCAATATGAGCTCCCCGTTAGTCAAAATGAAGAGCTAATTAGTTATATCATAATTTTACAGCCTTTTTTTTTTTTTTTTTTTTTTTTTTTTTTTTTTTTTTTTTTTTTTTTTTTTTTTTTTTTTTTTTTTATTGACTAACCAACTAGTGAATGGAGAAGTGTTTTCTACTGTAAAAAAGGGGCAGGGTGCGTTGTATGGATCATTATAATTAAAATGTAAATACTGATGAAATATGTTTTTTTTTATTAGTTTTGTGAAATTTGATTTTATTGAATATTAAAGAACTTGAACTATGAATTTTAAAATTTGTTTCTGTCAGCTGTCATAGTTAGGAATAAAATCAAATGGGGCTCGTATTCATGATATGACAGAAACGTTAATACTTAAAATAGTTAAATCTTATTTCGTGTACGAAAATTTTAAATAATAACTATCCAAGAACAGATTCTCGTAGAACTGCGCGTCTAATGGGGAAGCTTGATGGCCTCTTTTAATTCATCTGAAAATACTGTTACCGCCCTACTAAGGATGCACTGAAAGTTAAGTCCAGGACCTCTTATACCATAAAAATTTTAAATAATAACTAATTTAATTTTAAATAATAACTAACCAATTTTTATAATGACTGATTAATAATAACTAATTTTTAAATAATAACTAATTTTAAATAAAATATTTTAAATAATAACTATCCAAGAGCAGAGTCTCGTAAACTCAGCGTCTAATGGGGAAGCTTGATAGCCTTCGTCTGAACATACTGTTACCCCACTTCTAAGGATGCACTGAAAGCTAAGTCCGGGACCTCTTATATCATAAAAACCACTTTCTCTAAATACAAAATTGTGACCGACTGGGTCAAAAGCCTTGATTATGTCTTACAATATTACTAAATCTTCTACCCTTGATCCAGTGTTTCATTGGCTACTCTTGTTAAACAGGCCACAGCTTATTTCGTTCTGACCACATCGAAATCCAAATTGGGCAGAATGTAACACGTTGCGATGCTCTAACTATGGGTAAAGGTGGACAGCAAAACATTTTCTTAGCACACGTGATAAGATAAGATTAGCCTATATTTTCTTATGTTATTAGCCTCACCACATTTTTGGACAAGAGTCCCGCGATCTATTTAAAAGCATGATGGGAAGAAACCCTCTTTAGTTACATTTGGGACACAGTAGACTGCTGAGCTAATGGTAGTGCGTAAATAATTTCTTATATCATACTGATTTTCTATTTACAATTGAAACTAAAATATAATAAAAACGAAGAAATTGTTTTAATAAGACAGATTTGTTACTATTTATGTATAAAATTTTTTTTGATTGTTGCTCCTTGATTTTAATAAATTTTGCCCTTTTTAATATATTTTCTTTTCAACTGTATATTCATGGTAAAATAACGCTGATAGCCCTCAGTGATCAAATATCGCTACCATATGCATTATATTTTATTCTATGGATGAACTGTTAATCTCACTTGATGATTTCAGTCTTGATGATGAAATTTCAGTCTTAATATCTTCAAGATCATTAAAAAAAACATCTGGATACCACCACGGCCTGATTCTTCCAGTAACATGCCGTCTTGCCGTTGAAAAGTACTCTCAAAATTCTAACGTTATATCACCCGGATTATTTAATATTTTCATATTCTTTGTTGTTTTTTTTTTTTTTTATTTCACCCATATGACTTAAGATGATCAGAAAGTTTCGTAAACTGTAGCATTAATACTGAAGCAAAAATAGTAAGAAAGGCGCTGGGAAATATTAAAGGTTAGAACGTTTATTGTAAATTATGGTAAAAGTAAAGGAAGTATGGAAGACCGTCTCCCTAGCCAGGAATAAAGAACGTTTTGTGCCCATTGCGCGCATAAATTGTGCGTACAAATTGTCAATTTTTCCTAAAAATTAAAAAACGCCATATTTGACTTTTGTTATTTAAGTTCTTGAATTTTAGAAATCTATCAAAAAAAAAAAAAATGCGAATTTTCCACTATTGCGCCAATGCACAAAGAACGGGAGATTGTAACAGCTCATGTAATATACCTAATAATTTTACAAATAAAAAGAAAACGCGAGATATGCCTTTTGGTAATATCGTTTCATGAAATATCTCGAAATTTTTGGATAGCCCTCTCTGACACAGATTGAAAAACCGTATTTGAAGAACCCCATACCAAATTGCCGTATAAACGATGGACAACGACTCCCATGTAAGATATCGTGTGTGTGCTTAGTCTTTAATACTGTTTGCTTCTAACCTTAACTTGTGGCAACATAGACAACTGCATAAAATAGAATATGTGAACTTGTTAAGAGAAAAAATTCAAGTTTGTTTCTGAGGTTAAAAAAACAAAACAAAAAAATATCGTCATCTAGTATTACTAAGCATAATCGTTAAGTTTATTTTTAAACCTGAATTTAACTATAAATCACATTTTTTTCTCTATTACTATATTTTTCTTTATATTGGACCGAATATAAAATAACATCTCTTGCCTAGGGGGAATAGGTCTCTATGGGCACGTTCTTTTTGTCTAATTTAGTATGTAATTAGCTTCTACTAACTTAGTTCTAACTATTTCCTAATAAATACAAAAAGAGTTGAAAACAAAAGAATCTGCCTACTTTCAAGAAGCCTTTTTGAATTTTCGTATTTTTTATTTTGAATTTTTTCCGGTTCTCCTGTTAGTGCTTCACTGTCGGGGGAGCCATTATATTTTTATTTTTTATTAAACCTTTACCTAGGCACTAAAGTTTCCTCCCTTATCAAATTGCCATTCTGGGTTGAGTTGCCTTGTCTTAAGACTCTTTTCTTTTCTTTTTTTTTAGGAAAAGGGTGGTAGGTCCATTTTAATGATTAAATAAAAAAAACAAGTTTTTTTAACTGGAAGTAAGGAGCGATATTAAAACTTAAAACGCACAGAAATTACTTCGTATATGAAAGAGGCTGCTTCCTCATCAACGCCCCGCTCTTTACGCTAAAGTTTGACTCTTTCTCTCAATTCTTCTTTTTAAAACAGTAAAAAACTTTAGCGTAAAGAGCGGGGCGTTGATGAGGAAGCAGCCTCTTTCATATACGAAGTAATTTCTGTGCGTTTTAAGTTTTAATATCGCTCCTTACTTCCAGTTAGAAAAACTTGTTTTTTTTATTTAATTTCTGAACGTTTTTGAATCAATGCATGTTTTGATTTTGGCTCTCCGCAGAGGAATAATCAAAACGAAATTTGCATATTTTTTTTTTGGCTCAATGGCTTTCTCATAATTTTGATCGAATGATTTTGAGAAAAAAGAGCGGGGGACGAAGCCCTCTTTGCCCCCCGATTTTTTGGTTAATTAAAAAGGTAACTAGAACTTTTAATTTTTTACGAATCTTTTTATTGGTAAAAGATTTACGTAACTTATAAATTAGCTTACGTAAAGAACTTTTGTATTCTCATGTTTTTATTACATATATGAGGGGATTCGCCCCATCGTCAGTACCTCGCTCTTTACACTAAAGCTTAAATTTGATCCCAATTCATTAAGAATGACCCTCTGAATCACAAAAGCCGTAGAATAAGTAGTTGAAATTACTGAAAATACTTTAGCGTAAAGAGCGAGGTATTAGAAGGAGGTGAGCCGAGCCCTTCGGAAAAAAACTTTGGCCTACATGTGTCTTAAGAAATTTAGAATTTATTGTATGATTTCTACAACATTTGAAGAAGTCGAACAAAGAAGAGGCCTTGTTAATTTTCTGAGTTATTGGGGAGGGAAGTTTTCTTCCTTCCTTTTGTGAACAGAGGTAGACGAAGGATTTTTTGAAAGGGTTGTGCCTTGGTAGATTCTTAAAGTTTATTTTTTCTTTTGCTTGATAGATTTATTGGCTATATATTTTGAAGACCCTTGTATTAGTCATTTGTGGGCTAGGATTTTCGTTATTTTGTTTTTCTTGACAGATTCGTCTAAATGTAGATGTAAACTATGTTCAAGTCGATGTGGTGGTTCGAGCCCATGAGCCCGCTTAAATCCTCCCCTGGCTGAACAATCGACTGTGGAACAATGCACATAGGGATGGAAGACAACTGGAGCATGCCCTTTGGGCTATATGGGAAGGTTAAGATCTAAAGACGATGCTGCAGGAGTACATTTCTTATTAAACTGCTTCTTTCGTAAAGTAGTGCCTGATAAAGTTTTTATTCTAGAATGCTTGCATCACCTAAGTGAACCGGAACACAAGTTGATGTACCCAAGTGCACACGCTCTTCTTGCTATAGCCTCTTCATCTGAGTCTCTGATGAAGTTAGTCGTCTCAAAGGTAGCTGTGTTTGCTTTTAGCTGTTTTCACTTCTTAGAAAACGTTGAATTCAAATCTCTCCTATTCTGTTAAATATGTAAACTATTTACCAAAAAGTAGCTAGTGGTTGTATAAAATATATGTTTCATATATGAAATAAAATACCTCGAAAAAAGTAATTACACAGATGGAAATTAAAATTAATTAAGTATAAGGAAGTTGCATTATACTCATGGTACCTTAAGGCTGGTTGTAAGTCATAGCGATGCGATAAAATACTTGAACATTTTGGGATCTTGAACAAATTGTTTTAAGCATGCAATGCCAATATTTTTTGTCTTAAATTAAAATCTTCTTTTGAAACGAAAAAAAAGGGGTAGATTTGCCAATGGTATTGTCATATGTCTACAATTGAAACATTTTTGGTTGATTGTTTGCGGTTAAGAGCATAAAGTATTTACAAGCATACAAGTTTAAAAATTATCTCTCTGTTTTTCTTTCTCTCTTTCCCTTCCTTCCTCGCTCCCTCTCTCTGCCAACATCTCCCTATCCCTCTCCCCCTCACTCTTTCTATTTTCTCTTTGATAATAATAAGATAACACAATGTGATCTAATGAATACTATATAGAGCTTATTTTAGGCTATGTCCTGACTCTCTCTCTCTCTCTCTCTCTCTCTTCCTCTCTCTCTCTTCCTCTCTGTCCATTTCCCCCCCCCCCTCTATCTCTCATTTCTCTAATAGCAATAAGATAATAAATGTGATTTAATCATATATTGATATAGAGTTTATTTTATAGGCTGGGCCTCTGCTTTGTCGTCTTTCTTTTCATTGACATTTACTAGTAATAATATCAATAATACAGTTGAAATCAAATTAATTTAACTTTATAAGGAAGTTTCATTGTATTCTTGGTAGCTTAAGATTGGTTGTAACTCATAACGATGTGAAAATAATTGGGTAACTTGAAAAAATTGTTTTGCGAATTATGCAATCCCAACAATTTTCGTTTCAAACTAAATTTCTGTCGAAATGACAAAAAAATGAATGCATTTGCCAATGGATTGGTTGTCTGTCCGCGATTGAAACATTTTTTGGATATTGTTAGCGATTAGGAGCAGAAATTATTTAAAATTATGCAAGTCTAAAATCTCTATCTCTATCCGCTCCCTCTCCATCTCCTACAGTCTCACTCTCTCTCCATGCTCCCCCATTCTCCCTCTCCTCTCTCTAATAGTAATAGGATAGCACAATATAATTTAAGATACAGTAATATAGATTTTATTTTGTAGGCTGTGCCTCTGCTTTGTCGTCTTTTCATCGACAGAACAAGTCAACAGGAGCGGTTTACAATAACTGACATCTTGGGTTTGTTTGTCTCCCAGTGTCGTCCTGCAATTCAAACGTATCTGCATCAGATAACTGGTCTTTTCTTTAGCTTTCTCTATGATGACAATGAAAGACTAGTATGTGGAGTGATTAGAGGGTTGACGATATCCTTTCAAGATCTAGATGAAAAGGATAGAGTATCATTCGTTGATCGCCTCTTTGGACTTGGGATGAACCATTCGTCAGTAATAAGGCTAGTATTTTAATTTTAGATCGGGTACACTTCTTGAGTTCCCAACATATTTAAAGCTTGTTTCTACGTTTCTTGTGTCTTGCATTGTCAGCATTGCAAAGATGGGTCGATTCGTGTGCTTGATCTATATGTGGATTTATTATTTATTGCATTCTTCCAGTCTTTATGCAACCTAAATTAATTAATTTAAAAAATTGCAAAGAAGTTCGAAACGAACTGATCGGGGAAAAACTTAAATACTTGATTAAAAATTTGGCATTGCGAATATTAGCTTTGATTTGAACTTTGAGGTAATTGCACAAAAATCTCTTATACAAATTTGCAAAAATTTTCTCCAGGGCAATCGGGCAGACATTGCAAAACAAAAACTTTCATAAAAATGTGGAATATTCCCTCAGAGGGAATGGTTGTAAATTATAAAACTAGATTTCTTTTTCTTGTTTCTTTGATTGGTGGATGATGGCACCGATTCCCAACAACTGGGATTTGTCAAATCTAATAACTTGATTTGAAATGTAAGATTGATTTTTGTTAATAATTGACTCGTCCCACAACATTTTAGGAGGAGGGGGTCACATCAAATTTTGCCGAAGATAGTTTGGTAGGTGTAGAAGTGGTGAGGGGAAAGCGGCTGGTAACAGTTAAAGCAGAGAATCTTTTTTAGATAATGGCAGTCAGGGTTAAGGGAGTGTTGAAGAGTTTTATTGAATATCATTTCACTCTACTCCTTGAGCTTTTGTTGGTGTAAACCCAACTTTTCTTACATTAAAGTACAAGAATAAAGTGTAAGCATAAAACCAAACTTGAGCTTTATAAGCTCAACTTTTCTTATTGTAAAGCGCAGCAGATTTTCTTGGCAATAATGCGACTTTTCTTGAAGAGATTAATTTTAAAAATTTTCCACAAAACAAGTTTTTTCAAAGAAAAGTAAAGAGCTCCATGAAGTCAAGAATGAACAAAAATGAAGTCAACTAATCTTCCAAGCGTAAAACTACCACAAATATCTATCAATAAATAAATGAAACTCAAAACGAACAGAAATTACAATAAATCGCCCAGTCAAACTCAAAACGAGCAAAAATTAACATGAGTAGGGCTGATAACCCCCATGCCTTCTCAAGACTACAATACAATTTGCGCTTTACTGAAAAAAAAAAACAACAAAACAAAGCAAAAAGTCAAATGACCGTTGATTGTCAATTTAATTGACATATACTGATATATATTCCTTAAAGCTTTGATATTTTTTTATTTATGAAAGTAAAAAGAGAGACAACAATTCAAACGTTTTTTGTTTCCAATAAAATACAGATTTTGCAAATACAGTGGTTCTATCGACTTGTGCAATAATTTTACGCATTGTATTTGAAACAGAATAATTGCTAATTATTGACAAAAAACAATCGGTAAAAATGACCTGCCAGTCGGTAAAATCTCTTGCTCCCCCCCCCAAACATTTTGGTTAGTAATGACTCGTGTCACAGTAGTAGTATTTGCATTGCTATTAATAGTGTTGAATAGTGTTAGTACTGCTAGCAGCAGTAGTATTAACCTATTGCCTTTGGTCAGTTGAACATCCCTCTCATCAAGTCCTGGAAGTTTCAAGTTAATACAATTAGCCATTGCTATGACATTGCTGATATGTCCTTTTGATAACCTGTATGTTCATATTCTTCTTGAAGTTTCCATCTCGATGCTCTTAGCCCTACAAGTAGTTGCAATCGAAGTAGTAGTAATAGTAAATGTAGCAGTAGCAGTAGTATCAGCTGTAGTGTGTACATATTGCCTTTTGGTGAAATGATCTTCCCCTATAAATTTTCTCTGAAAGTTTCAACTTAATTCCCAAATCAATTCCTGAGCTACGCTATTTTGACAATGTACATGTACATAGCGGCTTTGGATTTAGTTCAAATTTCCCCTTGATAGTGTAACTGAAGTAGTGTGGTAGTAGTAGTTGTTGTAGTGTAGTAGTATTGATAGCATGCAAATATTGCCTTTTTGATCATATCCCTTATCATGTACTGAACTTTCTAAATTAATATATTCAGTTATTCCTGTGTTGTACCCTTTTGACAATCCGTATGCGCATAACGTGTTTAGATTTAGTTCAACACTCCCCTCAACAATCTCTGAAAAACTCACCTGAATACCCTTCTTCTTCTTAGAAAGTGAAGTTCAAACATGCATTTCTTTCTCAATAACATATATTATGTGTAAACAATGAACGAATTGTCTAAATTACCGTCCATGCCCTGAGGACTGTGGGAAGGTTGACATCCCCAATACTGAACCTTTCAATCATGTTGAATGTCCCTCTATTCGCTTTTGACTCTTAAAAAGGGCACTAAAACTTCCGACTTCTGTTTAAATTAGCTCCATCCGATCCAAGGTTCAAGGTTCTTTTAATATAACCAATATATACAAAATATTAGGTAACTCAAGGCTGAGAGTATAGCTCGAATACATTTTGAACTATTGGTAACAAAATGGCTATCTCACAATTTCAATTGAATGTGTTTTGGGTAAAGAGGATGTCATGGAGGGAGGCTAGCTGCTCTCCATTATGTTTGGCTTTTTTAAGGGAACTAGAAATATAAATTTCAGATCAAATGAGACTCTTTGAAAGTTCACACTACCACAAATAATGAAAATATGAACCATATGCAAGATGTTATTGTCTTATATGTATTCATTATCTTATTATTATTATTACTATTTTTGGTAAAATTCTAGTTGATTGTCTTTTGGCTATCTCGGAAAGGGATTAGGTTAGGAAAATGAAATTTTCAGGGACGAGTCTAAAGGCTAAAGTATGTCCCGGGAAGGTATCTTGAAGTACCCACCTCCACTCCTTCTCCCTCTAGAGGGCCCTGATCTTTGATGACCTTTGAAAATATTTGTGTTATAAAAGTGAAACCTTGCAAAATAGATATTCTGCTTGAATGAAGTACAACAAAATTGTTTTCAGCTTCACAACTTTGCTCAATCCCAATTAAAATACATTCCTAAATTTTGGAAAAAAACATTGATATGGCTCAGAATTCTACTCAAATAACAGGAATTGCATTTTTAGAACTAAGGGCAGAGAATCTAGATTTCTCGAAATCTAGATTTCTTGAATATTCCATATCATATCAGTTCCTTGCTTCGCATTGAATGGATATGCAACCCATCGAAAGACAATCACGTACAACTGAATTCGCCTTATCATCTCCTCTTCTTCTCGTTCTTGCCGCTCCTATATAATAACATTACCATTGTATTTCATGTTAATATTATTATTATTGAGACTCTTACAGTACAGTCAATCTAAAATAATTTCAGAGGTTATCTCAAACAAATTGCAATAGTTTTAGTTTTGAACCGGAATAAAATTATCTCTATTTTATATACTTCTATCATCTGGAGGAGGGGAGGAGGTAACCTAACCTTCTCCATTCCCTTAATGTGCAAATATATAGCTCAAATTATATTATCCCAATTTATTCTGTCACCTGTCCCTTGTTCTCCACTGAGCGTAAGCTAATTGTTTCTTAATACAGACAGATAAAACAGGTTTGTTTTTTAGTTTTACTCAGCGGAAACTTAAGTGTTGGCGGTATAAAACATCAGTACCATTGTTTCTTTCGCTTGCTCATGTGCTTAATTGATTTGTCCTCAGAGTGGTTCATTCTGTTTACCTCCTTCTTTTTTCCTAATTTTATTTTTACATTTATGTATATTATATATTTTATTATATTTATGTCTTTGTGAGAAATTAGCCTGTGAACGTAACTTTTTAACAAGTTTAGGCATTGTTTAACAACAATTAAGCACTTACTGTTTGTAAAAAAAAGTATACACAGCACCAGGGTCACACACAGAGGGCAAAAGGGCTCACTCCTGGCTCTTATTTTATTGTATGCACAGTCATTTACCAGTCAATAAAATGCGTCGAATTTGTCTCTCTTTCTAACTTTGCTTAAAACTTGTTGTTACGCCTACTTTGTTTATTCAATCAAGCTCAGGTTCAAAATTCAGTTGATTAATCAATATTGCTATGTTAAAATTGATTTTGGAATGTTTGTTCATTAGTGAATTATCTTCTAATGCAGCTCTAATACTTTATATGCATGTTTAATGACCTCGTAATTATTATTATTATTTATTTTGAACCCGTCTTTGTACAATAAGAAATTGACGGAGCTACAAAGAGAAAAAAAACAACAGAATATAACTATACAGGTATGACAAAGTAATTATAGTTGAAGAAGTTGGCACCAAGCATGTCATGAAATCTTATGGTTGTGTTCCTCCGTAAGTTTAACAACAGGTGGAGCAGGGTCTGCTATGTGAAAACTGTTGCTGATTATTCAATTGCGTTTCCAAGTTGGATACCTCAGTAGGTATTTTGCGAAACGGGAAAAAGCGGAGCGAATTTTCAATTTATCAACATTTGTAAGAATCTTCGAGAAGAATGCAATGTAGAGGATGTTGGGGAAAGTAACATTGTTGTACAGCGTTGCGAGATAACGGTGATTAAAACGAAGCTTAGAAGAGACTATGGAAGCATAGGCAGCTGATATGCGGTGTTTGATGACTTCTGTTAGGAGATGACGACTATGGGAAATTGTATTTCCAACGGAAATGCCAAGATAAACGATTTGGTCAGAAGGGCAGATCTTTCAATTCCCAAGCATAATTTCATGAGGAAGTGGGCCTTCCCAGTTAAAAAGCTTTTAGCGTTAAATTCAAGACAGCATTCTAAATATTCTGCTTGCAGTTTTTGAGAAGTTTCAGAAATGCTGTCCAAAGTTCGGCTAACGTTAAAAATGTCATCAGCATAAATGATTAAAGAGATATTGAGGCCACAAATAACGCAAAACATTTCACACTGGTTCTTAGCTTCGAGGACATAATTCTTGAAATAACAAGGTGAGGCAATTGCACCTTGCCTGGCTCCTCTCTTGCCTGGTATAGTTCTATCCAGTAGCCTTGCCATTTCATCTTGCTTAAGAGGGATTTTAAGAAGCACTCGTAGCTTAGCATACATATCTTTTGGATCTAATGGTAGCCGGATTTACTCCTCTTTTCACAATCCTTAAAAGCATAAGGTGGTGGATCAGGGAGTCAAAGATGCGGTGAACATCATGACTCGCCAAGGTGAGTGAACTACCTGTGCAAGAAGTATCAAGCTGAGTATTAGCAACAACTGCAAGGGCGTCTGCACATCCGATGCCATGTTGAAAGCCAAATTGATGTGGAAGCGTGTAACATTTATCTTCAAGCTCTTTTATAAATAGTTGATCATAAAGCCTGCATAAACTGGTTGAAACAGTTATGGGCCTGAAAGATGAGCATTGATTGGAGATTTTTCGCTTTATCGGAACAGGAGAAAGATCTCTACGCAGAATGTTGACGGAACCAAGACTTGTGTAAAAATCATTTGCAGCAGTAATGTGAAATGTTCTAAAAGCGAAGGACCACCATTTGGGGTTCTAGTGGTCAGAATTTGCCATCATTGAAAGAATACCACTCATATTGAGGAACATCAGCAGTGAAAAGGGAGGTTTTGGAGATCCTAGGACGGGGTGTCGACCCAAGGAAATGAGGGTTATCTTTGATTTTTTGTGCTGACAGTTCTGTGATTTTTTTGCGATGGTCTTGAAGGTCCTTGACAAAAATTTTTTTGTTGCGATGCGGATGGAATTCACAGGACCGGATCGTGGTTAGTCGCATTCAGTCCATAGATGTAGCCAAAACTTTGCTGAATCACGAGGTTGGGAGAGACTTTGATTTTCCCGCCACTTGGCAACTGTTCCTCGATGGTGATGTTTCGATGGAACAGCAAAGATTCAGCATATTGTAAAGCGTGGCATATCTATGTACAATAAATATCAAGGAGAATGCGTTTTTCCTCAGCAGGCAGCTATGAGGGCTTGAAGAACAGGACAAACGGAGCTTTAATCTTAGAAAGGATTGTAGAAGCACTATGCCAATACAGTTCTGGGTTGATTAATGTCCAATTGCTTGTATGCGATGGATTTGGTGTTTTTGGATAATTAATGTGTATCTGAGAAGTTTGATTTGGTGAGAAATTAGACTATGCAGGCAGGTGATCAGCTATTGAATAATCACAAGAAAATAGTTGGTTGAGAGACATCTAAGGAGGGAGAAGAGATAACTCGGTCCATGTTGGATGTGGACGAGGAATTGTGAATGCATTTGAAATCTTGGTCTTTATCAACAACATACAAATGGATATCGAATATTTCACCTATCCCAAGAGGAGCGGGTAGATACAGCAGTTAGGTTACAGTTAAAATTTCCAACAATTAGACATGCAGAATTGCTAGAAATAATGCTTGAAGTGCTTCTCCATTAATTTTCAGAGGGAAGAGCAAAAAGCCGTTCAGACATATCATTGTGGTAATAAGTTGGCAAATAAACATTATAGATAAACATATTATCAACTTTAACAGGAAAAAAGTAATCACAGGATTCTACAAGCAGCGAACGTAAAGTAGAATTAATATAAGTCACAAGACCGCCAGATGGTCTACCACCAGCTCTATTTTCGCTTTGCAGGAGATGCGTAGCAAGTGAATTTATCTCTAGTATCAAAAAGACTAAGGCTTGACTGACTTAAAAGATGCTCTTGTAAGCAAATCACATCATGTTTTGACACGAGCTCATCAAGAATTGAAGACTTTTGGACAAGCCCACTGTCAATTTTTAGAGTTAAGAACATCATATTGACATTATGACTAATTGTTGGCACATCTACCATGTGGGTTAAGCTGAATCTTCGCTGGACGGTTATTTGGACATTTCACACTGTAAAATTTGTTGCCACCAGCCTTGCATAGCCTACAGAACATACAAGCTGTTTTACATGTTTGAGCGGTTAGATACATGATTGGTTGAGCCACATCGACCATAAATAGCACCTGATTGGCAAAACATTGCTATGTGACCTACCTCGTGACACATAAAGCATCGACAGGGAAGGAAGAGAAATCCCTGAACAGGTAGACGTTAATAACAAATGTGCATTGATTCTTTTGGAAAAAGGTCAAGGTCTTTGCGAGTTTCGAACTGCACCTAAAGGTGCGTGAAGCACTGCACTGGCTTATCTTTGTACTCTTAGAGATTAGTTGCTAAAGGTCATAAAAGTCTAAGGATTGGGAGACTTACTTAACGATGGCTGCGAAGACTGGTTATTTCATAAAAGCACTTATAGATGGCTGAATGGCCTTCACACTCTCAGCTATCTTGTTCGCCCCTGATTTGGAGCGCACAATAATTTTCCAGTTCGATCGCTTAAGATCGATAATGTCATTTGAAGCCTCTTTGCAATAAACTGTTCAATAAACTCTTTCAATATGCTGTCAATAAACTGTTTGCGGTCATGAGGATCCCTGATATCTTGTGGACAGTTTTCTAGTACTACAGCATACGATGGCTTTACGCTTTGCGAATTATAGGCAGCAGAGGTTGATGCGTTATTAACTTTTTCTGTATTCGAAGAGTTCACATTTAAGAGCGCGTGAGTCGTGACGTCAGTAAATCCATCTGTCTTTCGGGATGTCTCGTTTACTTTTGAAGCTAGCGTAGCAGAAACAGCATTGCCAATGATTGGAGTTTCACAGGGACTGAAAATTACTTAGCGTGGTATGTTTTTCCTCTCTTTGGTGGCTGATACGAGGAGCTTACACATGTTAATAGTATTCTCGTCGTCTTTGACATGGCTGATAACTTGACCTTGCGTAATAAGTTCACAATAAAGAAGTTTCTTTGCTAATACGATCGCATCATGCGCAAAGAAATTTACAGTCGAGGTTACATTTTTATTTTTACGCTCTCGGATAATGATAGCGAAAGAAAATTTAGTACAGCTATCAAAACAAGTTTTTCGCTCATTCTTGTCTTTCAGTAGTTTAGCGTAATCCCAGAATCATAGAAGTTTGTTCTTTTTAGCATGATTAATAATTTATTTCTTCCAGAGATGTAGTCCTACGATCTCTTAAAGTGATTGCGCATGAAGAGGCTGCATCCGATTTAATACATTCTCATGTTTTTTCTCCAGTTATGAAGGAGCTAAAATCAGCTGAAGAAGGTATGGTCCCTCCGTTAGATTTTTCAAATTTAATATTTAGTCAACTTTATATTCGTACAATCACTTTTCAGATTTGTTATTTAACCAATTTTACTGGACAGTAATGAATAACAATCAATTTTTGTATTTTACCAGATTGAGAGTAGGTAATACCCTGTTGAACATACTTTAAGATATAATTCATGCTCTTTCTTACTGCAGCTAGTGAAAGCATGGTGGTTATTGGTTACTTCTGTCGAAAATTCCAATGATTTTTCGCAATACAACTAGAAAAAAGGCAAGATGTTGAATAATTTTGCGCTCAGATTTTGTCGCTAACCTTGAATCAAACTAAATTTATAGTCAAGGCTCGGGATATTTTCTCACAATTGAAAAGATTTTTTATATTTAATGGCGACATCATTCAACTATCTTTGCTTATGTTGTTGTTTGATTATTTAGAGACGCCAACTCACAATTTTCATGCAACTCTCATAAAACTATGACAAGAATCCTCCGTTGATGTGATTTAAAGGTACGATTGACAGGGTAATATTTATAAAAATTAACAGTCACTTTAATTATCTAGACCGAATTTGGAAAATAACGCTGAATTTTGATTGTAGACCCAACCATATTTGGCATATGCTTCATCCAAAAATTTTAGTCAATCGTATTTTGGCATGTTTCCAGAATGTTGCTTTATGGAGCGTGGTTCTTCAAGACAATCTCATTTTTTATTACTTACCAAATTCAATCGTTTTAGATGTTTGCTGGTTCTAGCATGTTCAGTTCTTTATTTGTATAACAGATTTGCACTTTTCTATTTTGAGGAACTGATGTTCTATTAGGGGGTTTGCCTATAAAATACTGGAATGTTAATTTTTATAGACTATTTCTTTTCTTATAATTTCTGACTGATTCAACAGTGCGGATTTGCTTCCATGACTCCCTATTTTCTAATAATCATCACTGGTTGTAGTATCATTAGTAATGTTGGTGTGTGCAGCGAAGATGTTAAATGTAGAATAGCCAAGGCCCGGGGTGTTTTCTCAGAGTTGAAAAGCGTTTTGAAGGATAGGAAGATAAGCTTGTGGTGCAAGATTAGAGTATTGGAAGCTACAGAGAGAGAAAGAGAGATGACAGTGATCAAGTATGGTCCTCACAAAGGCGGAAGAGGACTGCTTAGTTATTTTCAGAAAAATTCACTATGGATTGTTTTGCCACACGATGTTTCTGTGTTTCTGTTACTGATGTTACGGATGTTTCTGTGGCAATACCGAAATCAAAAATACTGGAGTTTGACGAAAGATCGGGCATTTTCATGAAATTTGGTCTGTAAATATTGTTTCAATTCTGGCCACTAAACAACGCTTCCATTCATGTGGTAATTTGGCTCTATTAGACTAACGTAAGTCTTTTAAGCTAGAACCGCTTAATTAAGTTACAATGGGGAGACTAACTTGTCAAAACTGTGAAACTCACAAATAACGATAAAGGTTTACCGTCAAAGCTCTTATTATGCTTAGAAAATGTTAAACAAAAAAAAAAAACAGTATATCACCTTAATTCATCGGGATTTTCATTTAGCTTCAGTAACAGTGAGGTGGATTCTGATATTACTTCAATTGTTGCCTACGAAAAAAGATATACTTCAACTTTCGGTATAAAACATGGATCAAACTGACCAACCGTATCTCAAACAATTAGCTTGGCGAAAAAGGTGGTTCAATCCCGCTTTCTAGGGCTATAATGAGAGAAAGGTTGAGATGGCAAGTACATTTCTGTGGATAAAGGATGAAAGATTGCCAAAGATCCTCCTTGTCGGCCAACCCGCTAGGTCAAAACTAAAATCAGATTTTTCCCAGACAGGGTGGGAGGATATCGCAATAAAACATTTAAAGGAAACAGGATCTTTTTGGAGGGTGTAAAAAGGGAGGCTAAGAACAGGTCGAGACAGAGGAGGAGCGTGCGTTGCTGTGATAACCTCAGGTGGCTTTTTCTGCAGTGAGGTGCCAGTAGTATTAATAGTAAATGTAACAAAAATATCTTAATTGTTTGCTTTTAGACTTATTAGTCATTAGTGCTTTGCAATCACTGGTAATGGTGACAGTAGGCCTATGGGTGGCTAATCTAAATTAATTCGCTAGTTGCGCTGAACTATAGCCTCGGACTAGTTTTGAATTATCAGGAAAATTACAAACTATAGAACTGCCATGTGAATTGTTAGGAGTGGCATTTAAATTTTTATTGAAATTTCCTATCCCTTGACCCCAATTTGAAATCTCTCTGTCTTTCTTTTAAGTTTCAGATGGTGGGTCGCACGAAAGAAACTTGTGATTTGGTTAGTTATATAGTTTTCGGAAGTAATAATGTGAATTTACAAATAATACCTCTTTTTGTGTGTGTTTATTTATTGCCAGGTCTTGCTTAGGTTGGGAAGAATTAATAATAGACTGCTTGCTATTTATTTGATGACTAAAAAATGTAATGTTTCAGTCTTAGTAGTATATGCCACTGTGAAACTGATTGATAAAGATAGTAGTGACTGAGATGAATTTTACTTACACCCACAGGAACAAATTAGCAGGATCTCAGGTAAAAATATGGTAATTTTGTTAATGGATTTTAATACTCAGATCGTGGAATTAGGGATAGATGGTATCCTAGCCTAGAGAAATTTTGTAGGAAAAGAAAATAGTAACGGTTATAGACCACTACAATTCCGTAGATGTGCCAATCTAGTTATAACCAATACAGTGCTTTGTCATAAAATAGCCCATAAGTTAACATGGTACTCGCATGATGGTAAGAAGACCATTCGTATTGATTATATTATTGTAAAAAGAAGACTGGCAGGATCGATATAAGATGCTAGGTTATACTGATGATTTTAAAAGAAAAGATCACCAGCTAGCTGTGTCTAGGTTTAATCTAGAGCTGAAATTTAGAAAGGGTTGGAATTTTGAAACTGCCTTCTGAGAAGTTGTGACATTTGTAGTCTCCAGGATGAGAATTTGAGAGAAATTGTCAAGGAATAGTTGAATATTGAAATGAAGAGTCTGAAATTGGACTATGTGTAAGATAGATTGAATAATTTTTGGAAAATTATTTGTGAAGTAGCAGATGGTGTCTTAAGCAGGAAATCTAGAAACGGAGGAGAAGAGGAGGTGTTTTTACAAGAAGTAATTGAGTGACAGATCATATGAAAATAAGAGGAATGTAAGGGAAGTAGAGAAAGCAGTATAAAATGAATTAAGAAGGTTTGAAGTGAAGTCCTCAGTTTTATAGACTATGAGTAGGCGTTTGATTCAGCTGATAAAAGAGCTTTAAAGAATGCATTAGCCTTCTGTGGTATACCAGACAAAAACATTTAAGTTATTACTGCTAGGCATTAGAACAACACTACCACGGTTAATTAGGAAATGAACATAATAGCTGATTTCGTATTTATTCAGGAATTAAGCAGGATTGTGTTTTGTCCCCATTTATATGGATCATTTTGATGGACTTTGTCTTAACTACCTCAGCAAAGACAATGGGAGAACACGCAATCAAATGAGGGAGACAAATCCTCTGGACTTAGATTATGCTGGTAATTTGAGCGTCCCAGATAAAAATATTAGTAAAATAAACTATTTTTTGGGGTCTTTTGAGAGCTCAAGACGCTAAAAGAGGAATAGGCTTGAAAATTAATTTTAAGAAGACTACGTCCCTAAAACTAGGGGAAGTGAAGGTGAAGAGGCAATGTTGGTAAAGTGAATATAGATCAAGTGGATAGCTTCACATACCTAGGCAGTATTAGTAGTAAAGTTGGTGCATACAGTGAAGGTTTTAAAAGTAGAATAGCGAAGGCTCAGGGTATTTATTTACAGTTGAAAAACTTTTGGAATAATGCGAGGATAAGTCTGCAAACCAAGGAGTATTGGAAGATGTAGTAATGACAGTGGTCAAGTATGGTTCTGATACAGGGGCGTTTCGAAACACAGAGGAGTATTAATTAGAGGGTTTTCCAGAGGAATTACCTGCGACTTTTTGGGTACCCGTCTGACTGACCTTATTTCAAATAGTATACTATACGAAAAACGTGGTTCTATACCGCTTTTTAGAGCTATTGCGAAAGACATGTTAAGGTGCATGGGACACGTTTTGCGGATGAAGGATGACAGATTGCCCCTTAAAAAGATTATTCTTTTTTACAAACCATCTAGAACCAACCAGAAAGTGGGTCTTTTCTTGAATTGGGTAGGAGGATGTCGTAAGGAATGATTTAAGGGAAATTAGAACTTCTTGGGAGGGTGTAAAGATTGAGGCTTTAAATAAATTGGGATGCAAGAGGACCATACGTAGAGGTGTTGACCTCGAGCGGCATGGTTTTGCAGAGAGTTGATAGAACTATTAGTAGCAATAGTAGTAGTAGTAGTAGCTATTAAGGAAAGCAGATAATGCCTTCAAATACGCTAGAGAATTGACATTTTGTTCTTTTTGCGAGATCCTTGTTTTGCGAGATAAGTTTCTAATAGGTGATGAACTGAGAAGAATTTCTTTTGCTGAAACAAAATTGCGGTTCTTGCACCCTTCCTCCTCCTTCCTAAGAGAGGTTTCAAGGGGTTGTAAGTTCAGTTATGCTTCTAATGATAATTCAGTAAGACACAATAAGTTTGAAATATTATTCTAGAAAGGTACAATATATTAAAGCTGCAAATTTTTGAACTCTCAATTTTAATGTTGCAGTTATAGTACTGAAAACCCGGTTTAGTCGGGTTGTTCGCAGTCATTAAGCCGGTAAGTGGGTCAAAGTCATTTTATCGGGATGGTGAAACGCGTTGAGTCTTGAAATGGACAAATCTGTCCAATATGATAATCTATTTCTATAATGACTTGAATATGCTTTCTCATTTATTTGATCCGCCTTTTCGCTCGCATAATATTGTCAGATTTTTTTTAACTTAGTTAAATTTTCCAGGACTTTCCCTCCGAAACGAGTTAGGGCCTCTCCAAAAATGAGCGTTATTAACTGGCTGAATTATTTACGGTTTACCTCATCAAACTTTTTCCAGTTGCAGAGGTTGTGTTCAAAGTGAATTTGACGATTGATAACGCGGTCTGGAGATATTAATGCTGTTTTCTTGGTGCTCCTTGAAAGTCACCGCTTGGTAAATTATGAATTCAAAAACTTTTTCATGTTTACAGGACATAAGCTTTAAAATAATCACAAATTAAGTTAAGTCAACTTGTACCCATAAGAATTCGAGACGTGTGTTCTAAGGTCCAGTAACCCATTTTCTTGGGAAATGGGGTGGGACACGGAAAAGGTAAAGATAGTTATAGCCTTTTGAGCCCCTCATCCAAACCCTTTGACTGGTACACCTTGATCCTCTCTGAGATGGGAAAGAGACAAAATAAAGCAAATATATTTAACGATGAAGCACAACATTCAATGATGTCGCCACAATAAGCATTTGTTTCTTGTCGATTATGACTTTTGCAATTGTAGTACATTGTAGTTCAGCAAACAAGGCAAACAAAAATTGAAAGCGGAAAAAGCGTAATACATTTTCACCCTTGATGGCAAAAGCAAAATGTAGTGAACTCGGCATAAACATAATGCTTTCCTCCTTTTAACAAACTTATAATAATCTTATGACAATTTTTATATTTTCATGATTTGTATACTATATATTACATATTATATAGTGAAAAAAGAAATCACCAATGCAACAGCACAAACACAGAAACAAACACACACCATACAAGCGAACATAAAAAATGTAAACTATATTACATATAATAATAAATATTAGATAATAAATAATATGTAAAATGTAAAATAAAAAAAAATTAAAAAGAAAAAAAAGGCAGAAGGAGAAAGGAAGACTGTTTTCCTACTTTAGTATTTAATGTAGATAAGTACTTGAACGGGGTCTTAACCCTACTCACCAATCCAATTACATAGGTCAAACAGCACAGCCATACACAATCAACCGCAAAGAATAGTCCATGGATAGGCGGTCGTGTCGTTATTAAGTATAGGTCGTCATATACCGAATATTTAAAACTATAAATCAAACAAATAGTTCAAGGTGACCTCCCAATCACTTGTCTATAGGGTCTCGGCGTAACTGACTTTGTAGCTTTGAAAATTTTATCACCCTTGAAATGGGTCGTATTAACAGGATAAATTTATCAGCATGCACATGAGGAGAATTCTGTATAGCTACTAAGGATATAGTAGCTGTCCCAAGTATTTATTTATTGTAGAATCAATTGTTAGTTGATTCTCCCTCCTGTAAACCCGTGTTGAAAGACACATTTGAGACATTATAACACATGCCAACACGTTTCTTTCAGTTTTTTTCTCAACTTTTAACGTTTCTGTTTTCATATTTTCCGTTTTTCGCTCTTTTTTCCTCGTTTTGTAATTATTTTAACTCAGTTTTCTAGACTGTCTTTATTGATTGTTTGTTGCAGAAAATCTAGAACGACTGTTGGCAATGTTATCCGCTGTGTGTAGTTCAGTAGACAACCTACAAGTCTTCACCGAAACTTTACCTCTTGACCCTGTATCTGTGAAAGACCCAACAGCTTACATAAAGTGTTTACAGTCTATGTGTTGCTCTATTGACATAAATTTGAATAGCTTCCATTGTACTAGCTGGTGCCTCCAATTGTGTTCAGCTTATGAAAATGATAGTAATCTTGAAACGTTTACAAAAGTACTCACTCAGTTAAGTTTGCTTCTAAGAATTTATTCGTCGAAGATAAATGAAGAAGCTATAAATAGAGAATCGGCTATTTTCATTGAAGCGTTTCAAAAATTTGAATTAAACTTGCAATCGTCTGCTGCGAAGTCTAGAATGGTAAGCAGTTACGATTTTCTTTAATTTGTTTTTAAACGAGTAGTAATTCCTTTTTTCAACAACAACAGCAACCATCAAAAGTTTAAGTGCCTTGAGCACTTTAAGTAAGCTTAAGTCTACTTATGCCTGAAGTTGTTAATTCTCTAATATGTTTCTAATGTCAAAATTGAGACGTTTTTAGGGAAAAACCATACTCGACAGTGTTGCCAAGTTGAGCCATTTTTCGTTTAAATTCAAACATTAACCTGATCATAAAGAAAGAGAGAGAGAGCGCGAGAGAGAGAGACTTTTATTTTAGAATCGACTTTCACAGCGCGTGGCACCAAATTAGCGCTTAACGTCAGGTATTACAATCAGATAAAAAGTGTCAAATAAAAAAAGGGAAAAACACAGACACACAGTGTCATACAGACACTTGTCAGAATAAAAAAAAAAAAAACAATCATCAGCTAAAAAACTGAGTCAAATCAACAATACGTCAATACAACAAACTCACTGATTAATAATGTTTACAAATGTAGGAATGAAACTCTTCCTGTATCTCTCTTGGATTAGTGTGAGAGGTTGAAGGGTGGGGACTTTCTGGGAGTTGAGTCTTTGAGGTCGGAATCTTAAAGGTTGAATGGGTGGAGGGAATAAATTTTGGAAACGGAGGTTTGTCATGGCTTTATTGCCAAACCGGGTACACAGGAGGGTTTTTCTCTCTGATAGGGTAGCGATCTGTAAATGCTTAAGAAGGAAGTGATATTGAAGTTTACCTTGAGCATAGGTAATTCTTAATGCTCGGTTCTGGACTGGCTCTATTGAATAAGATTGGGAAGTAGTTAAGCCAAAATGCCAAACCGGTCAAGAATATTCAAGAACAGGGTGAACGAAACTTGTATAAATTCTTAAAAGGTGGAATTCAGGACAAGAAAACTTGAAGAAAATTTAAGCGTAGAAAGTGCCAAATTAGCTTGCTTTGTGATGTTAGTAACGTGGACCTCCCATTTCAGATCGCTCGAGATAGTGATATAAAAAAAAGATATCTGCACCTTCAAAGAAATCCTCCATCTTGTTATTTTATTTGACTTTTTTATGTGGTATGTTTTTAGCCTAGTTTTCTGGTGATTTTTCGCCCACGTATGTTCTTTTTTAATTGGGGGCCCGTTGCTACCAATAAGTAAAAAACTGCATTTGAAGTTTTTTTTATTAAAAACTGAATTCCTGATTTTTCATGCTTTTAAGATAAATGAAGTGGCAATATGAGTTTTCACTTAACCAACTCAAATAGTCAAATTTCCTTGTCACCGTCATTGGTACTTTAAGAATTGTTAATCCAACACCGTTTCAGAAATAATCTGTTGTTTACATTCAATCAGCAAATCAAAATTAGAAAAGAAGAAAGAATTAAAATGATGAATAATAGACAATAGATAGATATAAATCATTGCCTTAGACCTTAGTTCCGTTTGTGCCTCCGGAGATGCCAAGAGCATCCAAGAAGAGCCGACAATCTCACCTCAAGGGTGTTGCTCCTCACGCGTCTTCTCGTTCGGATCGCATAGATGCTTGGAGATTTTAGAGGTCGTTGGTGCAGCTGCGTTTGAGGATATTCTTCGGTCTGCCTTTTCGTCTGGATCCAACCAACTGCCTTTATTTGGGAGTCAAAATGCTGATGTTTAGATGGCGTGAACTTGGTATCTCAATTTGCGTTATTTTGTCACTTTTGTTATTAATGGTTGCGGCGTCTGCCCTCTCACGATCACGTTCGCAACTTGCAAACTTGCGATGTAGGTAAATATTCTCGAATCCCAGTAAAGTATTCTCTGATTGTTGAAGTGCCAGTTTTCTTAACTGTAAAAACAGATAGAGATCACATTGGTATTAAATATGAGCTTGAGGCGAAGGGAGTATTTTTGGGATTTTCAAACTTGACCTAGTCTTCTTAAAGTGCATCCAGCTTGTCCGATCCTGGTCCTTGTATCTTGTTCATATTCCACAAAACCATGCTTTGAACAATGTTTTCAAGGTACTTGAATTTAGTAAGCAGTTCAATCATTTGGGTGCTGTACTCAATGTTTTGGGGAGCGAGTATTCGCATTTTTTCCTTATTTTGCAAGTGCTTATTCTCAGGCCAAACTGTTCTGCTTACTCTTTTACGCAATTCAGATGCTCCTGGAGCTTTTGTTTGGCTCAAGCAGCCCAATATCATCGACAGAGTCGAGTTCTAATATTCTTCTGTGTCCTACGTGAATGTCATAACTACCGTAGGCCCGAAGTATATAGCCCACAATCAGTCTAAAGGGGTTTTCTGCCGGCCAATTGTTAGCTAACAAATATTTATTTAGACAGCGGAAACAGCATTGCTAGCTAACAATTCGCAGAAACATGATATTTGGCGGGAAATTCAAAAAACAAATTCTGTTCAAGATAGTGTTGCAGTGTCCTGTGGTGGCGCAGTGGATTTGACCTTAGCTTGGTAATACGGGACCCAGAGATCGAATCACGCTGCAGGAATGCACAGCAGGGCCGACGCAAGGACCTTAGTAGTCAAGAAGCGTCGTCAATTCTTAAATAATAAAAATAGTGTTGCAGTGTGTCCTGTGGTGGCGCAGTGGGTTTGACCTTAGCTCGGTAATACGGGACCCAGAGATAGAATCATGCTGCAGCAATGCACTGCAGGGCCGACGCAGGGACCTTAGTAGTCAAGATGCGTCGTTAATCTAATTACTTACTTAGTGTTGCAGTGAGTTTATCTTAGCTTGATTATACTCAACTGACGCCAAAGCTTTGAAATTCTAATAACAGAATATTTCGAAGAGTTTATATCTTAAAGAAGATAAAATTTAACTATCAACGCCAGCAAGTGAAACAAAGGCACAAAGCATTTTATTAATTGGCAAAGTATTTTGAATTTAGGCAATAATTAAAACACCAGTGCATAAGCTTTCCTAAAGTAACTGTTAAAGTAAAGTAAGCATTCACATAAATTATCCCATGTATGGAGGAAGTGGATCGACGTAGAAAAAAAAAAATTGTAATTTGATGGTATAAGCGAAACTGTTGATCATTTCAAATTGCCATGACTTTTAAGTTGTTCATATCTGTTTCTAACGACTTGATTTACATCTTTTTCATACAGTAAAACTGAGGAATCAATTTAATTGATGAAAAATGTAACTTGACTGAAGGTGCAAATCAAAGGAAATTTCAATTTATGAGAAAAGTATCCATATTGCCAATGAAACGGGAGGAAGGGGGGGTAAACTAGCATTATTAAAAATGTAAGCAGGTTGCAATATCGTTGTTTTTCTAGTTTTTCAAGGGAATAACTTATTTTTTTCAATGAGATTACTAGAAAAGATATGTATTAAAATCTAGAAGGGGAAGGAAAGAAAAATAAGAAATAGCAGAATTCCTCGATTCTCTAACAATATTGTAAGCATAAAAAGTACTTATAATTTTAGATTATAATTTTTGGATACTTTGCTTTTCAAATCCACAACAATTTCTTTCAACAAGTATTTGATCTGTTAGAGAAATCCTCTAACAATGTTAGCTTACAGTTTTTAGTTGGACGGCGGAAAACTATTGTTGGGGGAAATGTTAGCTATAAGTTTTCTGTTCGACGGTGGAAAAACTCCTTCAATAACAGCAGTGACAAGATTCGGCACTGTCTCAACTCCGGTATAATGTTGGTATAATATATTTTTACTTATGAAAGCAATAAACCTAAACTGGTGAACATGACTGAGCTCGAGAAGAAAAACATATATCGGACAAAAACTGATAAGTAGTGTACAAAAATTCAATAAGTTACTGAGAATGTGACAAAAATCTGCTGTCATTATCATGAATCGGAATCGAGGATTGAGAACCATAACAGTCAAAATCGGGTAAATCGATAAAGATTCCGGAGAAGAAACAAAACTTGGAGCGGAAGGTTTCGCGTTGGAATTCACAGAACAAAAAAATATATATATATATATATATATATATATATATATATATATAGGGAAACTCATCGAGTTGGACACTAGCTTAATGATTAAAGTAAAAAAAAAAAAACAAGTTTTTCAACTGAGAGTAAGGAGCAACATTAAAATTAAAACGAACAGAAATTATTACGTATATGAGGTGGGTCGCCCCCTCGTCTTTACGCTAAAGTTCGAATTTTGTTCCAATTCTTTAAGAATGACCCCTGAATCACAAAGGATTTAATTAGAACAAATAGCTCTTTTGAAAGTACTAAAAAAAACTGTAGCATAAAGAGCGAGGTATTGACTTTTTTTATTTGAAATCCCTTCAATGGGACGAATTCTTCTCAAGAAAGGGGTGCCTCAGTACCCATGGACTTCTCCTTCGTGGCCCCGACAGTTTATCTCATCCGCAATAAACTGCTGGCTGCAAGAATTATTGGAAAAAGATATATATTTAAACTATTATACATGCTTTTTCTCTCTATCGACATTAATTTGCTTCCCAAGGCCAGGAAGATTTTTCCAAGGCTCGTGCGTCAGTTTCAAAGGTTCAGGGTAGAACAAGTGTCTTGATTAACTGGAATTATCTCAATTGCAAGAATTGACATTAACTGCAAGTTAGGGGGATATGGAAAGAATTCTTTCCCTCGCCTATTGCTCATTTTCTACAGCATCTCAATCCAACCGAAGTTGGTAGATGTATTTTTTTTTTTTTTTTTTAATATGAATTATGATTATATACTTGAGAACTGCGTTCGAACCCAAACAATTCCATATATTGTCCTGAGTCAAAATGGAAGTTTCCTGTCTTTTCTACTTTTTGTCGCTGTATTTGATTATGTGCTCTGGGGTTGCACAGGGTTTGACACCTGTGGCAAATGGTCAGTAGATCTTGATTTTGCTGGAAACGTTACCCTAATGAAGGTCCAATATTGTTTCTTATCAAATCAATCCAATTCGAGTGAAAACGAAGATTTTAGGACTGAAGCTTAGCTTTAAAAACTGAAAAATGGAAACTGAGCAACTCACAACGGGGCGTAAACTACAGGGATAAAACAAGTGAACATATGGAGGACACTATTACATTAAACACTATTGCAGCAAGAAGAGCCTAGGTTTGTGCAGGTCTAGGTTTAGACAAGGCGGCGGAGTTTTTAATCAGTTAAAGCCAGTTTATTAATCGAAAAAATCTTTGATACTGAAAATCAAGCTGTTGAAGGATAACCTCCTCTCTGCCTTCTATGTATTTGTGATACTGGAATATAAACCAACAGCTGAGAAAGAGAGCTTTTGAAGACGTCTTCATAGGATATTGAATAATAGCTGGGGATATTATTTTATCAGCCAGATAATTCGCTTGACTTCACTCAAGCCATATTAATGAATGGCACGCGCCAACGAAGATGGAGCTACTTTGAGCAAGTTATCCGTATGATAGAGGATAGGTTTCCAAGTTCTTTTCCAGAGAGAGCCCAAAGAGACTAAGACCGGAAAAAAACGTATCTTCGACCTATAAGTGGGACCTGAAGCACATCCACACGATATTCTAACCATAAAGGGAAAACATTTTGGCAGTAGCACATCCCAGGGGTAAATGAAGGTTCTTTTGAAATGCTTTGGGTAACTCTCTTCGTACAGTTGGAGTGAATGAAAGATAATTTCGTTGAATAATTATATTATATCTATTAATTATAACTAATTAATCTAATCAATAATTAACTATATAGAATCTGTTTCTCTTCTTCTCTTGTTTCTTTTTTCATTCGTGCAGAGCGTTGAGCTGTAATATTTTAGAGATTTTTCGGCTCCCAGAACCCCTCCCCTTCCCCCCGGGGAACATTCTGCTCCTGGAAAATTTCCCCCGACAATTCATACTTATTGGGAAATAGGGTTCATAAATTTGAAAATTCAATAAATTCAAAAATGCAATGATGCACTGAATCGAGAAATACGAACATCGATTTTTGTTTTCAAACGTCAAACTTTTCACAATAGAGCTAATCCCAGGCTGAATGAAGTTGTCCCTTACCATAGATTAATATAAACTACTTGAATAATGTATTTTATTACATATACAAAGAAACAAAAAAATATATGCAAATCCAATTCATCTTATTAGCCCCCCCCCCATGAAATTTTTATACCAGATGTAAAATAACAATAGGGTTTTTATGGCAATTGATATTAACCAAGTGACATATAGCGATCGCAAATTGTGTCGGTCTGTCTGTCTGTCCCGGTTTTGCTGCTTTGGGCACTTCCAGGTAAGCTAGGACGATGAAATTTGGAAGACGTATCAGGAACCAGACCAGATTAAATTAGAAATGTTTCCCCGACTCGGCCATCTGGGGGAGAGTGGGGGGACCGTTAAATCGGAAAAATTAAAAAAGGAGGTGTTTTTAACTTACGAACGGGTGATCGGATCTTAATGAAATTTGATGTTTGGAAGGGTATCGTGTCTCAGAGCTCTTATTTTAAATCCCAACTGGATCAAGTGACATTGGGGGGATTGGGGGTGGGGAAACGTAAAATATCGGAAAACGCTTAGAGTGGAGGGATCGGGATGAAACTTGCTAGGAAAAATAAGCAGAGTTTTTTTTTGGGTGGGGGGGGGGGTTAATTCTGAAAAATTAGAAAAAGTGAGGTATTTTTAGCCTATGAAGAATTGATCAGATCTTATTGAAATCTGATGATTCGAATGATATCGTGTCTCAGATCTCTTATTTTAAATCCCGACCGGATCCGGTGTCAGTGGGTGGAGTTGGGGGAGGGGACCTAAAATCTTGGAAAACGTTTAGAGCAGAGGGATCGGGATGGAATTTGGTGGGAAAAGTAAGCACAAGTCCTAGATACGTGATTGACATAATCGGAACGGATCCGTTTTCTTTGGGGGAGTTTGGGGGGAGGGTTAATTCTAAAAAATTAGAAAAAATTATGTATTTTTAACTTACGAAGAAGTGATCGGATCTCAATGAAATTTCATATTTAAAAGGACCCTGTAACTCAGATCTCTTATTTTAAATCCCGATTGGATTCTGTGTCATTGGGAGGGGGTGGAAATCTTGGAAAACCCTTAAAGCAGAGAGATCAGGATGAAACTTGGTGGGAAGAATAAACACAGTTCCAAGATAAATGACAGACATAACCGGGCCGCTTCCGCTTTCTTTGGTGGATTTGGGGGGGGGGGGGGGGTAATTCGGAAAAATTAGAAAAAATGAGATATTTGTAACTTACGAACGGGTGATCAGATCTTAATGAAAGTTGATATTTAGAAGGATCTTGTGCTTTAGAACTCTCATTTTAAATCCTGACTAGATCCAGTGACATTAAAGGGAGTTGGAGGGGCAAACCGGAAATCTTGGAAAACGGAAATCTTGGAAAACGCTTAGAGTCGAGAGATCGGGATGAAACTTGATGGGAAGAACAAGCACTAGTTATAGATACGTGATTGAAATAATTGGAACAGATTCTTTCTCTTTGGGGGAGCTGGGGGTTGTTAATTTGGAAAAATTAGGAAAATTGAGGTATTTTTAACTTAAGAACGGGTGACCGGATCTTAATGAAATTCGATATTTAGAAGGAACTCATGTCTCAGAGCTCTTATTTCAAATCCCAACCAGATCTGTTGACATTGGGGGAAGTTGGAGGGGGGAACCGGAAATTTTGGAAATCGCTTATAAATGTCGTAGATTCGTGATTGACGTAACCGGACTGGATCCGATCTCTTTGGGGGAGTTAGGGGCAGGGGTTCAGTGCTTTGGCGAGTTTGATGCTTCTGGACGTGCTAGGACGATGAAAATTGGTAGGCGTCTCAGGGAGCTGCACAAATTGACTTGATAAAGTTGTTTTCTCCGATTTGACCATCTGGAGGGCTGAAGGGAGAGAAAAAATTAGAAAAATTGAGGTATTCTCAACTTACGAGTGGGTGATCGGATCTTAATGAATTTGGATATTTAGAAGGACCTCGTGACTCAGAGCTCTTAATTTAAATCTTGACCGGCATTAAGCCTCTGATTTTCCTTTTAAAGCAATCTATTGATTCTTAGAATTTGTTAGAGCTCATACCCTATGAGCTCTTGGCTCTTCCGACCTCGTCACAAGGGCCATATGAGCTCTTAGCTCTTGTTAAGCTTAAGAAGTATTGTTGAATACCAAATTCAGAGACTTCAGCGAAAACGTAAATTGAACGTAAAAATTTGCAAATAAATGTAAACAAAGTAAATAAAATTTTTTTGAACGTTAATTGAGATCTATAATTAAGATCTATATATATAGGCCTATATATATATATATATATATATATATATATATATATATATATATATATATATATATATATATATATATATATATATATATACATATATATATAAAATTAAAATTTGCTTACCTAAAACATGTAACATACAATTACATAACATTTACAATTCATTTAGGTTAATATATTTTAATTATATACATATATTTGTTAGTTTTAGATTTTTATTTCTTCTTTTTTCTACGCTGAAGATGCCTTTCTAGATACGGGCGAAATATTCGTTTAATTTTTGTTATTTTTCTTCGTTTTCATTTATGGATCGTAGACCCGTTTGTCGTCTTTATATTCATTTCTTTGTGTTTTTAATTCAGATCTGTCATGCAGTTAATATTATTGTATTTTATTCTACCTGTCTTTTTCTGCGAATTATTCTTTGCGGAAATATTTTCTTGGGACTCATTTGAACCTACAAATCTTTAACAGGTCAATGTTACCATTATATGTGTGTACCGGGTTATCTGGGATGACCGGCAGTGGTGTCAATTTGGGGGGCAGGGGCAAATGCCTGCTGGGTCTTTTCTTTACCCTAGATTTTGCAAAAAAAAATCTCTTTTGAGGAGTGTTTTCGTTTAAAAGCTGCCTCCATTTGGAATTTTTATTAAGAATCGACAAATATTGTCAATTTTGAAAATACGAATTTTGAAAATACATTCCTCATCCTTAAATTTTCGTGAACTGACGCCATTAGAGACAAGTGGAGAGCCCTCTGTATCTTAGTCTCATTCTTTGTGAGACTAAACCGTAGCTGAACTTTCGATGTGGTGAATCTAAGTCTCTGTTATATTTTGTGTTATTTTTCCATCTTTTATTTTATTGTGGAGTTTTGGATTGATTTATATTTCTAACTAATTTCTTTGTTTTAGTTTGTGTCTTATATGTCGTTGAAAATGATTGTTAGTCATATAGCCAAAATAGTTGCTTAAAGCTTATTTTGATTATTTACAGTCCTCAGAAAATTCATCTTTCCAAACTTCTTGTTTTTCAAAATTCAATAGAATCTGTTCTGTAAAAGTTAAAATAAATACACTTAAAACATACTGCTCTGTGACAAAACGCATGTTGACTCTTTCCTAACATGGGAGCACTTCAGCTCCCACTTCACTCTTCCACAAAACCAACCACCTCCTCAATGAATCAAGTCATTTAACCTTAGGACTGGGCTCCTCCCTTCATCCCCGGACATGCAAACACTTCACTTAATTAAAGTAACAAAAATATTCAAAGTAAAAAAAAAATAATTAAAATTTGTCTAATCGAAATTGTCATTAACTTTTGTTTTTTAACTAAATATTTTCCATAATTTTTTTTTCAAAATTCACATCACAGGGGTTGCGGAAGCATATTCCATACTAACACATGTTAAATCCAGGGGAAATTTCGTAACATACAAAGGCAGTGTGGTCCTCGTCATTATTATAGTCTTTATATTGTGTTCATTTTCAGATATTCTTGCTAGAAGCATCTTTCGGGTCATATCAACACATGCCTGATTGCAGCTATGTAATAGAACTTGCAAGAAACTTAGCATTAACCTCAAATGATAACCTTGCGCAGCTTTCTGCGGCTCGACTTTACAGTGCCTTGCTGAACAAGACAAAGGATACTCTTATCCTAGACGCTGCAAATCTGTTTATTAAACGACAATTTCAGACTGAAAATGAAGTTATTTTATTGTCGTGGGTGGCAAAAGGCCTTGCAATGAGGGGACATGAGTTAATGACGGGATCCGTTGAAAGTTTGCTTATGTTATTGAACTCAGAATTTGGAAAAGTAGCTGCCAATGGTTTCAAGGTCATCATGGAAGACACGGTAGAATGCCTGAATAAAGAATGCCATGCTCATATAAGGTAGTAATATCCGTATTATTGATCTTGATTCCTGCAGATATATGACACATAAAATCTTATACCGTTTGACGGTATTTTTTCTGCGTTACCATATGTGTTTTTCATAATTGGAAAAATCTCCAGTGGAATATCTAACTTTTTTATGATTTTAAATTCAAAAGCGAATTTACTCATTTATCAATACTAAGGCATTTTCTGAGCCATATACAGGCTGATTATACAGGTCGATATTTGTCTTCCAAAAGTTCGGTTCTGGGACAAGATTCTGCCAAGATTGACACAAAGTTCAATCGCACACCGCTGCTCTTCATACTGCGCCATCACTATTCAGACGTTTTTGGATGTAATTCAAAAACGCACTTCCTCAAAGAGAGTTAAGTTCCCTTTACTACAATACACAGGCACCTTAGAAACATGACCATCGTTGCCAATGTTTTGAAATTTCCAAATTTTTAACTAAAATTGTACAGAAGAGATTATTTTGTACCATCTGAAGAGCATATTAAAAATTTGTCATAAGGAGAAATGTTTCGATAATCAGCATAAAAATCCAATTCTGTTTAGATTAATTGGCTAGATTTTCGGTTACTATTGGGTCGAGTCGCTCCTTACTTATACTTCTGTTTCTGTTTTTTTTCTGAAATTTCCAACAAATTTGGATTTATCGACACTATCAAAGATGAAAAGGTTTAAAATGTCTGTTGTTATCAATAAACTTCAAAATAGTCTCCTGTTTAATTAAACCTCCTCCTCAACATACTTAAAAGTTTCAATTTAGTATCTTTAGCAGTTTCTGAGAGATATTACAAATACACCCTTATCACAAATTGGGGTGGACATATTGTCTTTTTAATTAGTTCAAAATTTCCAAAAACAAGCTCTCAAAGTTCCAGGGTTATGTCCCTAAATTAAGCCCTTGGGACGATCTATATGCAGATAGTACCTTTTGATTTAGTTTTACACCCCACTCAACTTCCCTGAAAGCAAAAACTTAATAACTTATTGTATTCCCGAGACATTGCATCTATGCCATTTTGACAACCTAGATGCACGTAAATCCTTTTGATTTAGCTGAATAGTGTATATAGTTGTAGCCCCGACAGTTTCAGATTAATACCCTCAGCTTTTCCAGAGAGATTGCTGATACACACTTTGTACAACCTGCATGCACATAATGCCTTTTAATTTAGTTTTATGTGGACACAAAATTTTCCTGAATGCATGATTCCTATCCTAATTTGACAACCTAAACAATATTCTGATTTAGCTCAATAGTCGCAGGAGTATTAGTAGTAGTAATAGTAATAGCAATAGCAGTAGGAGTGTTAGTAGTCCTGATAATTTAGTTGACTACCAAAAGGCATTACTAGGGCATTGTTGATACACCTTTTTGAACCTCCTCATCATACTCTAAAAGTTCCACCTTATGCCCTTAGCCTTCGACATCCCTCTTAGTTTTCTCTGAAGAATAGTATAGTAGTAGTGGTTATATGCACATGGTGTCGTTTGGTTTGTTCAAGATCTCCCTCAACATACATTGAAAGCTTCAACTTTTGCCCTAAGCTGTTCTTGAGATATTGATGATGCAATGTTCTGACAATGTGCATGCACCTAGGGTCTTTTAATCCAATTCAACATAACTCCTCAGCAATACCTGAAATTTTCACCTTAATGCCATTAACCTTACAAATAGCAGTAGCTTCTGTATCAACATAGTGCCTTTGGGTAGTTCAACATGCCCCGGAAGTTTCAACTATACACTAAGCCGTTCCCGAGATATTTCTTATACGCCCTTTAGTGTAGCAAAGATAGTGAATTTTAATATAGTTTCTTATCCCCGTCAACATTTCCTGAAAGCTTTACCTTAATCCCTCTAGCCTTTGTAGTAGTTTTAGCAGCAGTAGAAGTGGTAGTAGTAGCATCCACGTTGTGCCTTTTGGCTAGTTCAGCATTCTCATCAACGTGCCCTGAAATTCTAAACATAATACCTTAAGCCATTCCTGGAATATTGGTGATATTCTCTTTTGACATCCTGTATGCACATAGTGAGTTTTGATTTAGTGGAACATTTCCTGAAAGTTTCACTTTAATAGCCTTAGTATTAGTAGTAGTTGCAACAGTAGCAGTACTGGTGCTAGAGGTTGTAGTAGTAGTTTTCACATACTTTCTTTTCGTTTTTAAACTTCCCCCTCAACATACTCTGAAAGTTTCATCTTAATACCTTTAGCCATAGTAACAGCAGTAATAGTGGCAGGAGTGGTGACAATACCATGCTTATAGTGCCTTTTCTTTAGTTCAACGTCCCCTCAACATTCCCTAAAAGTTCTAACTTAATATCTAAGCCGATCTTGATATATCACTGATACACTCCTTTGATAACCTGCATGTACACAGTGTGTTTTGATTTAGTTTAATGTTCCCACGACGTATCCTCAAAATTTAAACTTAAGTCCTTATTTTCAATAGCAGTAGTAAATCCTAGTAGTAGCAGTACAAGCAGCAATACTAGTAGTAGTAGTAGAAGCATACTGGCTTGAGGTTTTTTTTTCAAGTTTATTTTGATTTAGTTTTATAGCCTCCTGGACTTTCCCTGATAATTTCAAGTTAATACCCTATTCCATTTCTGAGATATTGCATCTGTGCCATTTTGACAACCTGGACGTACTTAAATACTTTTGATTTAGGTAAATAGTAATAGTGGTAGTAGCAGTAGTGGCAGTTGCAAGTTGTCAAAATTACAGTTACTAGTAGCCACGGTCATAGTTCCAAGTAGTCACAGTAGTAATCGCAAGTAGTCGTAGTCGCAAGAAGCAACTGTCACTGTGACATGCATTCGCATTAATGCTCCAAGCAATCCCATAGATATTGCAGATACACCCTTGTTAAGATGCTGCTGATATGTCGTACTTTAAGAACCAGCATGTACTTATTACCTTTTGAGGCACTTGTATAGCAAAATAAACTTTCCCTGAAAGTTCCTAATTTATATCCTACTTTAGTCCTAAGATATCCCACCTATGCCCTTTTAACAACCTTTTAGATACACACTTCTTAAGATGCTGCTGATGCGTCCTGCATTAAGAACCAGCATTTATATATTACTTCTTGAGTTAGTTTTATAGCAAAATAAAGTTTCCCTAAAAGTTACTAATTTATATCCTATATTAGTCCTATGATATTCCCAACCTCGATGCACTTAAACTTTTATTGATATAAGTCATTAGTAGCAATAAGAGTAGTAGTACATTTAGTAGCAAAAGGGGTAGTAACATTGGTAACCATAAAAGTTTTAGCTAATGCTCTTAGGCGCTTATGGAATATTGCTTATATATCCCTTTAATAACCCAGATATACATACTATGTTTTTATTCAGTTCAACATCTCTTCTAGAAATTCCCTGAAAGCTTTAACTTAATGCTCTAAGTCATTTTTCAGGTATTACTGATACACCCATTAAACAACCTGCATGCATATAGTGTGTTTTGATTTAGTTCAATACCATCTTCATTGTTCCCTGAGAGTTTTAACTTAAAACCCTTAGCAAGAGTATTAGTTTTAGCAGCAGTAGTATCGGTTGTAGGAGAAGTGGGAGTAGCAATATCTATGTCAATAGTAGTAGTATTAGTAGTGTTCAAGTATTAGTAGTATTCAACGTCCCCTCAACATACCCTGATATTTTCAACTTTTTGTTCTGAGCCGTTGCGGAGATATTGTTTATACGTCCTTTTGATAACCTATATTGTGGTCGAATTAGTCCAACTTCCTCCTGAACAATCTCTGAAAGATTTTTCTTAATAACAATAGTCTTAATAATAACAGTATTATGAGCAGTTGCAGCATGTGTAGTAGCAGTAGAATGCAAATAGTACCTTTGGGTTGGTCCAGCATCTTCTTCAACACAAACTGAAAGTTTAAATCTAAAACTCTGAGCAGCTCCTTGGCTATACCTGTTAAACCCCTTTTTGATAACTTGCATTAACAGTGTTTGTTTCGATTTGGTTTAACATCCCCCTCAAAATTCCCTGAAAGTTTCACCTTAATACCCTAGCTTATAATAGTAACTTGCAGCTGTAGTAGTATTATGCAAATTTTGCCTTTTGGTTTGGTCAACTTCCCCTTTAGCATCCTCTGATAGTTTTAACTTAAAACCATAAGTTGTTCCGGGGATATTGTTGGCTCGCCCTTTTGATAACCGGCTTTAACGTAGCGTGTTTTGACCTGCATCAACATTCCTCTGAGCACACCCTGAAAGTTCCACCTTGATATATTTCACCTCTGTAGTAGTAGTAGTCGTAGCAATAGCAGTAGGAGTAGTAGCAGTAGTAATATTAGCTGGAATATGCATATAGTGCCTTTTGATTGGCTTAACCTTTCTGGCATTATGGCCTGCAAGTTTCACCTTGATGTCCATAGCCTCAGTAGTAGTAATAGGTTTAGCTGTAGTAGTAATTGTAGCAATTGTGGTAGGATGCATGTAGTGCCATTTAGTGGTTCTGTAGTGTATGTAGTGGGTTACTTCAACATCTCCCTGAACATGCCCTGAAAGTTTCAACTTGATATTCGAAGCTAGAATGTGTAGGATTTTGAAAATAAATCTAGTACATATGACGGATACTATTTTTCTGTTTAATAATATGTATTGTTGATATTAGAATATTTACCAATTAGCTAGTTATTATATTTATAGAGAGAGAGAGAGAGAGAGAGCGAGAGAGAGAGAGAGAGAGGTTAATTTAAACAACAATCCTAGCTCAAATGGCTAATTTGATGTTGTAATGCAAGACGTGTTATTATGTACTATTATATATTGAAATAAAAAAAGATACGAAAGAGTTCTGGTAGTGGTTTATCCGAGGACGCACAGGCACAAGTTTTAGCTTCTGTCTCTTACGGCTGGCTGTCAGGGCTTCTAGTGGTAAAATGTTACGGTGAGCAGGGTTGGACAGCAGAATTTTGCCAAATTTCAGGATAAGGGCACCCAAATGGAGTGCCAAACATCGTGGTAGGAAATGTCTCTATTGCTCAAAATGATCCTGGTTGCCCGTTTTTGGACTGACTCCAGTTCTTGCATTAGAGAGGCGGTTCTTAATTCTAACGGGCCCCAGACGGAACAGGCGTACTCAAGTATGGGGAGTACGTAGCACAGTTATGTCCGTAGAAGACTGTGGGCGTTGCACCCGAAGCGACAAAGTTTTGAAAGGAATTTATATGAAAAGGATGATTTATGTTCATTGTACGTTATTGAAATCGGGTGCTGAAGCTCCATATTCCCATGAAACCTTCCTAGCATCACTATGTATGGTGTTGTGAATACAATCAAAACAGTTATTTCCTGCTTTAACGCAAATTCAATTTAATTTATAATACTTTTTCAATCAGCTCTTTTATTCTCTTTTCTTTCCTAATGAAACTTTTATGATTAAGGGAAGAATGTGTTTATTTCATATTCAGTTTTATATGTTGGATGTTATCACTTCTTGTTATTTTTGATAGTAGGCTACTATTTTTGATCGAATGATGATTTTTTTCTGATGCTAAATCAAGTTGTAGAAACATGTTCCAATTTATAATCAGTGTCCTATCCAGGAATATATCTCTTCCCCCTTGGGCTTGGTTGTAATTTACTTTTGTGTAGTTTTCACTTAAATTGGAATCTGGCAAACAAAAGAAAGACCAACATTCTAGGCACACCTCTCTCCCTAACCTTCTTCCAAAAACCCTATTCCCTCATTTGTTCATGTGGTTTCTTTGAACTAACATGCTTTATTGTCTGTAAAACATAGAGTACTTAATTCTGAAAGAAAGAATTGTTTGGCCTGAGCAAATCTTTCTTTTCGGTAATTCTTGCCTTGGTATCTGTCCTATCTTAACTAAGCCACTGGATTATAAAAAAAAAAAAAAAAAAAAAAAAAAAAAAAAAAAAAAAAAAAAAAAAAAAAAAAAATATTCTAAAAATATTAATATTTTGCTTATTTTTATAGGTTTCTTTACAAGCAGAGGATATTTCAGATGACTTTGCCCAAACTCATTTCTAACTATAATGAATCAGAGGGAGATGTTAAAGTAAATGTCATCATAGCTCTGATTAACCAACTGCCTCATGTACCACATGTAATTTTAGCGGCTCATCTAAAAGAGGTAAGAGGCAAAGCATGCATGCGCTGGAAGTCTTTGAATACTATTATAGTAAATGTTAAGATGTAAGGGCGGAGGGTAATGTCAGGAATAGTGAGAGGTACGACTAAGCTTGACCATCATCCTATGACACAGTATTCCATCTTTAGACTACAAGCGGCCAAGCCTATTAGGCTTAGGTTTCACTTGTTCGCCTGTGGCCTGTGAGTCCAAGCACATTCAATCCTAGATTTTGCATACTAGTCCAGTGACCATTGTCCGTCACGCGTCAACCCAAAATCAATCCAATCTTTCATCCCTTAGTTCTATGACTATCTACCTTACTTCTGCGCTAGGAATGACGGATGATAGGTAAACTTATCTATCAACAAATGAAATAACATCATTTTTATATACTCCTAAAAAGGGTTTATGCCAAATTTCCCTCTCACTCACTCGGACTATCTGTCTTGGCCTTTTCTACAATTAGTCATGGCTTGATGCCTGCAAGTACTTGATTTTAACTCAATGCAAGGAGTTAAAGCATGCATCAGCGGACCAGGTGCCTGTACATGCGCTGGAAGTCTTTTAATACTATTGTAGTGAATGCTAAGATATGAGGGGGAGAGTAATGTCATGAATAGTAAGAGATACGACTAAGCTCAACCATCACCGTATATTCAGAGGTTAAAATGTGGGAAGTAATTATGAGAATATGCGAAAAGGGTTACTTTATTCTTGCCCTAGTTTTTGCCAGAAAGCTGTAGCTAACGCCCTTGTTTTTTGCCAATTTTGAAAAGTCTTATCGCAGAGTACACATTATTTTAGGTTTTGTCTATGGTGTGATTATTTTGCCACAAAAGGCGCTTCGTGTTCCTGATATGTCGCTAATCCTTTACCCAGTTTTACCACTAGTTCTAATACATCTGTTAAACCATTGGTTGAAGGAACCATCAGAAGTCTTGGATTTTTTGTATTGATAGAAAATTTTCTTTAATTCATTTAAACAAGCCTAAACTAAAATATATTTCAAGAACAAGTCAAATTTAACCATATATGCGATGTAATAGGTCAGATGGGGAATCTATGGGTAACAGAAAAATATTGGTCGTATTTTCTGACGTCACGAATCGATAGAACCATTTTTTCTCCTCATTAAGGTTATCTTTGTGCTTTCTGCTCGTAACTTTAAAGTCAATTGGCAAAAAAATATCAACGGTTTTCAAATCTGAGTTTGGGGAAAAATAGTTTTTTGACCTCTTTTTGGGCATCAATTGTCCCGACACTTTTGTTATTCATTTGACTTTCCTTGGCCTAGGGAATTACGGTTGCAAGTTTGAAACTGACCAAGGGCAACGAGTTTTATGGCCCATTTAAGGGCCAAATAACACCCTCCAGACCAAAATATGTATTCCCATTACCCTAGGTAGTGATCATTTAAAGTTTCAAATTAATCAAGCCAAAAACATTTTTGACCATTGTCAAGCCCCATTTTTGGGGACCTCTACCCCAAAACGAATTGTTTTGAGACTTAGGCTGGCTGTAAGCTTCAAACTGATCAGGGACAAAAGGCTATATGGCCCTGTTTCCAACCCCTTAACCCCCTACCAAAAAGTGTGTATTTCTCTTAATCCAAGAAAATGTCCCTGAAAGCTTTGAGCCATTTGGAAGGCAAGATCAAATATGCCCCATTTTTCTACTTTGAAACCTATTTGTAAATTATTTTTAATTTTCATGATTTGTGGCCCTTGCCCCATGGACTACAGGGGTCATTTCATCTCTGGAGGCGTGTTTACTTGACCCTTCGATAATTAATATAAAATGGTTAACTATAAATTTTGATCAATCATGGGTGGTTACGGGACTGGAAAACAAAACAGGCACGGGAGGGGGCCGGGTTGCATACAAATCTTGTTTAACTGTTAAAAGAGGACCAAATCTTGCAGTTTGCAATCCACTGAACCGTCTTCGAAGTTTCAACAGCAGTCCCTTCAAAACGGATGATCTGGGAAAAATTTAATACAAATAGTACAAATAAATAATGTGGTGCACATGGCCCTTTACTTAGGAAATGTTATTTTTTAGATTGGCAAGCTTGCTGTTTTGCTTGTTCTTGGTTTGGATATTAACATTTAATTTTATCATTGACTTTCATTTGTTCTCTGCACCAGCATTTGGTCTGTAGCTAACTTTGTGCCAATAGCACAATATTCAGCCTCACTTTTAGGCTCACAGAAAAATTGCTGCGGTGAATCTTTCAATAAATTCCCTATCGACGGTAATTTTAAGGAAAAATCATTGACTGTGCTGGTACTGAGTTAGGATGTACTTGGAAATTTTAACTATACTGGATTTTAATTTAGTTAATTGTTATTGAAATAAATTTTGGCCCTTTTTGAGAAATAGTAGTCAGATTAATGCATTACCAGTATCCAATTTTCATTTCCAGGTTTAATTGCACAACGATTTATAATTCTTCTTAAATATCAAGGTAAATTTCATAGTTATTCAAAGATCCGTCAAATAATCAATTTGTGGTAAAGGACTAAGTAAAGAATGACATCTTTCTATAGTAAGGGAAATTTTAAGAAACATAATTTTGCTTACAACTGTTACATTACATGAATTTCCTTTCATGATTATTAAAAATATATAAAATTTATTAAAATTGAAATTAGTAATAAAAAGTTACGAGTCTGAGAAATTGGTATTATGTAAGAAAAAAGCAGGGAAACCATCTAAAAGGGGTGCCTTCTTTATAAAGATGACAGCTTCATATTCGGCATGTCAAAGAGCTCTTTTGTGAAGATTAATTAAAAAACCTTTTTCACAAAACAAGTTTTTCAAAGAAAAATAAAGAGCTCCATTAATCCAAAAATGAGCAGAAATAAAATCAAGTAATCTTCCAAGCGTAAAACTACAACACATCTTCAAAGGCTTAATAACTGGACCTTTCAACTACGCTGAACAAAATGGCTATCTCAAAATTTTGATTGGATGTACTTGGGGAAATGATGAGCATGGGAGGGGGGACTGGTTGCTGCTCAATCACTTTAGAATACTAAAAAGGGGACTAGAACTTGCACTTTTAAATTTAATAAACCACTTTTGAAGCTTCTACGACAATTCCTATACGAAATGCCCTGGTCTATAAAAAAAGAAAAAAACGCCCACATCGCTCTTTACTTGGGCAGCGCCGTTGCGCTGCCTATGATATAAAGTTCCTATTTTCAAAACTACTAAATTTGGAATTTTGCCCGAGAATTTTGATTATGGGTATGTGTTTAATTGTTTGTAGCATTTCCCAGGAGAAATTTAACTGAATGATATGGTGCTAGGAACATTTAATCTAACCCAACTTTTAGATACGGTGCTACTTTTATTACTTGTTGTTTATTCAAAATATATAAAATTATTGTAAAATAAATAGCCATAAAAGTTACGAACCCGAGAAAATTGGTAATGTATGATAAAAAAAAAATATAGGGAAACCACCGGAAAAGGGTACGCTCTTGATGAAGATTGTAGCTTCATATTCGGCATGTCAAAGAACTCTTTTGCGGAGATTTATAGTTCTTACGTGCAAAACACGAATTTTTCCTAATTTTGATAACGGGTATATGTTTGATTGTTTGGGGCATTTCCCAGGAGAAAATTTTTTTCTAGTGAACCATCAAAGGAAAGTAAAAAGTGACATTAAAAAGGAAAACTAGCAGAAATGGTGTATTTGAGAAGGATGGCCGCCGTCTCAACGTCCCGTGGTACTCTTTATGCTAAAGTTCCAGAAATATGCTTAAAAAGCTACAACTTTGAATTTTATTTGCTTTGATATTTAAACTTCTGTTTTTGTTTTTTGTTCGTTTTAAGACTGACTTGAATTTCATTTTTACTCGTTTTAAAATCTCTTAAAACATTTATGTTAGTACCTGTTATCTGTATGTTAATATGATTGTTTATTTAATTTTTGTTCGTTTCGGGTTTCATATATTGTTTAATAATAATTTCTGGTCATTTCGAGTTTGAGTTATTATAGGAATTTATTTCTGCTAGTCTTCAGTTTAATATGACTCTACTTTTCTTTGAAAAACTTTTTTTTTCGGAAATTTTTTAAATTAATTTCTGTTCGGTTTTGATTTCCAAAGTTTTGTTATTCGTTAACAATTCAGAATTTCTCCAGTTTTTCACGTCTTTGGCGTAAGAATTGAAATATATCATTACTGCTTATTAATTTTAATTAGTGTCTTTTAAGGCTAGACGTATGATTACCGAAAATTAGCTATGCAGAAGAGATCATACTATACAAAAAAGGGGCAGATATCTTTTGATGAATACAAACAGATTTACAAGGTGGTCCTTAACTTGTTTTAGCAAAATTTGATAAGCAGGGTTTCAAGCTGTCACCTGATTTTAAAAGACAAAATCGCAAAAAGAAGGTTTGAAGCCAACAGATAAGAAGATTTTTGTATCACTCTCAGTATTAGCCTTTAGTCAAATTGAGGAAACAGTAAATTAAAAAAAAAAGAATCAATTAAAGAAAAACGTGAAGACAATTGATAAAAAATTGACAAGAAAGAAATTTAGGGTAATTTAATTATGGCTTATTTAGGTTTGATTAGCCAACATTTAGGTTTGATTTATTAAGGTTTGAAGCCAACAGATAAGAAGAATTTTGTATCACTCTCGGTATTAGCCTTTAGTCAAGTTGAGGAAAGAGTAAATTTAAAAAAAAAAGGATCAATTAAAGAAAAACGTGAAGACAATTGATAAAACATTGACAAAAAAGAATTTAGGGTAATTTAAATAGGGCTTATTTAGGGTAAATTATTTGACAGTTCATTGAATACGCAATTTTTAGATTATATGCACAGTATTTTCCATTGGGAAATTGAAAACGTTCGAACCTGGTTGTGTCCCAAAACAGTAAGGGTCTAAATGTGGAATTTCTGTGGATAGTGAGCGGTATTTCGAACTAAATTGAAAACCACCGTTTGCATCCTGGTTATACGAAAGAAGGAGTGAAATTTGAAAAATAATTATTTAGGGGAGAAGACGTGAGGATTAAATTATAAAATATTGACACTAAAGATACGCTTAGTTTGCTGCAAATTGTTTGGCAATTTAAAAATTACACAATCTTCGATTGTTTACACACAGGATTTATCACTGAGAAAGGGGGGAGTGTTTCAACCCAGTTGTGTTCCAAAAGAGTAAGGGTGTCAATGTGCTACTTCAGTGAATATTGAGAGGTATTTTTTAACTAAATCAAAGAACAGTGTGTGTAGATGGCTTATAAAAAAGTGTGTAATTGAAACACTTAAGGAATACCTTAGGGTTTTAGCTTGAAAATTTTAAACCCCTTACTGCTGCTACTTCTACAACGGCTGCGGCCATTCATTAATTTGACTACTCCTACTTTCAAATGTGACCACTTCTAACTTCAACTGATTTCAGGTAATTTTGAAGGGGTAATTGATTAACATTAGAGCAACACGTGAGTTATTATAAGTTTCTATCATCAATAGCCTTAGAACAGCCGAGGATATTAAGTTGAAAATTTTAGAGCTTGTTGAAAGGGACGTTGGAAAATAAATGAGGGGAAGGGGGCTACATTTCTGACTTTCATATATATGTGGTGCCTCGCCCTCAGCAGACACTAGGGGAAGAATTATAAATGATACAATTTATCGATTGTTTCTATGTAGTATTTAAAGGCTATGTCCTGGGTATAAAAAAGATGAGGGTTTTACGGTGAAAATTCATAGCATTTTGATTTTTTGAATAAAATGGCTAATTTTCTTCTAATATCTTAGGATGAAGGGTAGCAAATAAGGGCTTGAGAGGGAAACGGGCTGGGATCAATCCCTTTGACTCTTATAAAAAACACTAAAAGTTTCAATTTTCATTTGAATTAGCACCTTCCAAAGTTTCTAAGACAACTCCATCCGTGCTGAAAAAGATTAATGAAATGAAATCCTATTGTTCTATACTTGTATCGTGTTCCGAAATTTTATTGAAACTACAAACAACTTCAACAGAAACTTGAAAGAGGGTTAATTGAAAGATGATAAAGGGATTTATTCTCGTACACAAATATTGAACACAGTAAGTGGAGAGAAACAACACATCATGTGGAAATAAAAATGCGCATATCATTAGGTCGCAACAAAACATAATGGGTAAAATACATTTCATGCTTTTTCCGTACATAAGATAATTAAATACAAAAGAATTGTTAATAACTAAATTGTTAGTAACTAAAAAGAAACAAAATACTTTGTTTGTATTAATTATTCGGTATGGTATGAAAAAAAAAGATATAGAAACAGTGCAATCCATCCTATCTTCTAATCTAAACAATTTACAAGCAAAGTTTTTATTGCACTTTGAAAATTTATGTCTATTGAGCTTTTAAACTTGCTTTCAATTTAATTGTTTGATATATGAAAGGAGCTGTTCCCTCTTCAATACCTCGCTCTTTACGCTAAATTTTTTACTTGTTTTTTTAAGTAGAGTTGTGACAAAGAGTCAAACTTTAGCTTAAAGAGCAAGGCGCTGAAGAGGGGACAGCCTCTTTCATATACGAAATAATTACTGTTCGTTTTAAATTTTAATATCGCTCCTTGCTTTGAGCTAAATAAAAACTTTTTTTTATTTAATTTCTGAACATTTTTCAACTAATGCAGATTCAAACTTGGCTCATTGTGCGTGAAAAATTAAACTGAAATTTATGTATTGTTTTTGGCAGATTTGTTCCATATAGGAAGGGTTGCCTCGTCATCAATACCTATCTCTTTATGCTAAATCTCTTAGCAATTTTGAAAAAGCTTCCTGTTCTGACTGAACGGCCCCCGTGTTTCAGTAGCTGCTCTTAACAAAATTGGGACACACAGTCAAACTTTAGCGTAAAGAGCAGTAAAGAGAAAGTAAAAGAGCAGGGTATTGAGGAGGTGCCAACCGTTCATTAATGGAATAATTTCGGCTCGTTTTCAAATAATGTCAGTAAACCTGGCTCATCCTCTATGAAACCCCTCCCCCTCACAGAACACTCATTAGTGGAAATTTCATCCAGCATAAAGTCCCCCCCCCCCCGTTAAATTTTCTCCAGACAGTTCCATCCTCGCTTAGAATCCCTTCCCTGTAAAATTGCTTGCGAACGGTTCAGCGTGAAAAATTCTCCTTAGCATTCTTTCATTTGAATAAGACTTTAATTTTTAATTGGTTTCTTAGTCACTCCAGAAACGCCCTCTCCCGTCGAAATTATTACCGGGAAATCAAAACACGCGGAAAATAGCCCCTGGATAATTTCCCTGGGACATCTCCACAGTAAAAAATTGGCGAAGAGGATGTAAGACAATTGGAAAGAATTTCGTATAGTAATTCTGTCAGATCCCCCAGTGTAACATTTCCCCTGAGAAAAAAACAGAAATTTCCTTCCTCAAGGAAGATTCTCCCTATATAAATCAACCCCAAGCACCAACCCCCCCCCCCCTTGAAAAATGTCTGTATAATTCCCTATAACAAAGACTATACATAAACAATTTGCAAATTTCATAACTTACAGGGCTCTCCCCACATTGTAGGGGTTCATTTTGCACCTAAAGACACAGTTATTTGATGTTTCGACTATACTGAACAAAATGACTAATTGAAAATTTCGATCAGATAACTTTGAGGAAAAACTGGGAGGGAAAGGGGTTCAGTTGTCCTCCAATCTTTTTGGTAACTTGAAAAGGGCATTAGAACTTTTAATTTCCCTTCGAATGCACCCACTCCCGATCTTCTAGGATCATTACTTCAATACGATCACCCCTGGAGGAAAAAACAAAACATCCGTGATCTGTCTACCGGCAAAAATAGTAAAATTCTACATTTTTGGAGATAGGAGCTTGAAACTTCTAAAGTTCTCCGGCACACTGAATATGATGGCGTGACGATCAGTGTATTTTAGGACCTTATTGTAAAAATTCAAACTATTTGCCTACAGCCTTTCCCCAGGGACTGTGGGGGATTATGTTTTCTCCAAGGGCATAATTTTTGGAACTTTCAGCTATGCTGAACAAAATGGATATAAATTTTGATCAGACGACTTTGAAGAAAAAAGGAGGGTGTCTAGTTGTCATTCAATTTTTGGTTTAGTTTTTCCTTGTGCTTCTGCACAGTAACTAAGCCAAGTCCTCTTTTAGAACGCTTCTTTACCATCTTTCACTAAGTACTTTTGTGAACTATTTATGCTAAGTTCTTTTTCAATTGCCTGTCTCGTCGATCAAAATCTTTGACCGCAGCCTAATTTGACGAAGCACTCTTATTTGCATAATATGTTGAAACATTCACTCGTCATGTCAGCTGAGACAAGTTGAAACGCTGAACGTTTATTACATGGAGATCGGTATTCATGACCGTCTATTGAAAATATTTTTGCAACATTTCGGTTGCATACAATCAAATTGTTCCTTTCAAAACCCTCGACAAGTCCGTGTTGAAATTATTAATCACAATTATTAAGTAAAATTATTAATCAGCAAATCATAGTGCTCTTCGATTTACTTTAACATAATGCTCAACATTCTCCACAGTTTCACCCGACACCAGGCATCAGACATTTCCCCTTTTCCCAATGATAAATCCTGCAAGTTACAATGGGTAATCTGCATATTTGCAGGTTCTTGACGTTGGGTTGTGGGGGGCATGGCCTCCCTGGAGGAATAGCTTTTAAAAATTTTGACTAGTTTTTATCAAACTGACAATTTAAAAGTTTCGATTAGTATTGAGCATAAGGGGCACAAAAAAGGCAAGGAGGGAACACTAATATCTCAATCTTCTCCATCTCCTCAACATAACTTGAAAGTTTTAGCTTAATACCCTCAGCCGTTCCTTAGATATTGCTGAAATTCCATTTGCGCAACTAGCAAGCTCGGTGTGTTTTTAGAGTGTGATTATCCCTCGCAACATTTCCTTAAAGATTCACCTTTATACCCTTGGCCTTTTTGGAGACCCAGCATCAAGCATGCCCTCTTTTCAAATAAAATCCTTGTAACTTTCATAATTTGAAGCCCTTTCCCTTGGGCTTGGTGTGTATCAACCTTAGAGGCATAGTTATTTGACTTCTAGCTTTCAGAAATTTGACTGGTTTTAACAAAATGACAATTTCAAAATTTCGATTAGTATCGAGCAGATGGGGCACATAAAAAGGGCAAGGAGGGGACACCAATATCTCAATCTTCATCATCTCCTCAACATACCTTGAAAATTTTAATTTAATACCCTCAGTCGTTCCTTAGATATTGCTGCAATTCCATTTGCGCAACTAGCAAGCTTGGTGTGTTTTTAGAGTGTGATTATTCCTCGCAACATTTCCTTAAGTTTCATCTTTATACCATAGGTCTTTTGGAGACCCAGCATCAAGCATGCCCTCTTTTCAAATAAAATCCTTGTAAGTTGACATTGTGTATCTTCCATAATTTGCAGCCCTTTCCCCAGGGTTTGATTAGTTTCAACCCTAGAAGCGTAGTTATTTTACCTTTGGATTATTTTCAACTAAATTGCTACCTCAAAATTGGTAGCAATTGGGAAGGGAAATGGTTGTCCTCCTATTACTATCGATCCTTCAAAACGGCATTAGAGCTTTCTATTTCCAATAGAATGAGTCCCCTCCAAAATTTACACATTCAGCCCTTCAATAAAAAACCCTTCTTGTTAACAATGGGTACCTTCCATAATTTACAGCCCTTGACCTTGAGGCTCTTGGGGAATTTGTAAACCACGGAAGCAAACTTATTTGACTTTTGGACTATTTCTAACCAAATGGCTAGCTTAAAATCTTGATCGGATGCATTTGGGGAGGAAAGAGTGTTGGGGGAGGGTGCCCATCGATCACTTTTGTCTCTTAAAAAAGCACTAGAACTTTTGATTTCCAATCGAACGATCCCCCTCTGAAGTGTATACGACCATCCCTTTCATATGAAGTGCTTCTGGAAAAAAAATGATTTTGTTGTTATGTTTTACAATAGAACTTTGTTGAAAAAAACATTCATTAGTGTACTTAGGGCGGTGCTCCCTGGTATTTTTTGAAGCCATGTCCTAGCTATACCTTTCTCAGGAGAAGTCGTCCATACTTTTAACTAATTCTTGTAGCTCCAGTCTCCATAGGTGAGTTCTCAGGCTCAAAAGGCAAATCAGGCACATTTGGATTGGTTTTTCCAGCATAAGTGAAATCCGATGAATGAAAGGCTCTTGTCATTCGGCCGACATCAACTATAAAAGCCATAATAAAGACAGTGTTTTATTTTATGGCCTGTGTGTATTATAAATAAGGAATGCCTCTTAGTCTGACCTCTCAAAGCACCTTACTGACCCTTCAATTTTATGCTGCAAAAGTTTGAGCGTGTCTTTTTTTCAGCTTCTTCCGTTGATTGTCACGTCTCTTCAGAACTCCGCGGTGACAACTGGTGTTGTAATGCCAATCTTGTCAGTGTTAGACAGTTTGATAAAAGAAGCATCCGATTTAATGTCTCCTTATGTCAGCACTCTTGTGCCTAAACTACTAGAAGTTGCTAGAAGTGCGGAACGTGCTGTAAGTATGTTTTCTTTCTCTAGCTCTTCTGTCTCTTATAGCTCTTATTTCTCTATTTCTTGTTCTTCTATCTCTTTCTCTAGTTCAAATTTTTTCCAATATGTATTTTGAAGAGCTTATTTGGGAAGTTTTTTTTACGGACGAGTTTAGTATGTAGGCTAGAAGAAAAGGAACAGGGCTTAGTAACTGACAATACAAGTAAGCGCTAATTTAGTTCTGTTCAAGTTTTGAACTTGCTTTGACAACTAGCTCTGCAGCATATTATTCATCTGAAGATGTTGTTAGCTCCCATCTATAAAAAAAAAAATTCGTGATTGATGAATTGGTGTATGTATCTAAAGAACACTTACTGTATAGCCAATGGACGGTTAAAGCTGTCTTCTTTTTTTTTAATAACCTTTTCTAACTTCAATTTAAAAAAAAAAAACAAAAAAAATTACAAAAGAAACTATGTCCTAAGCAGAGAAAAATAAAAAGAAATTAGAATGGAGTAGAAGTTAAACGAAACAAATATTAGAATTGATAACAAATGAAAACAATAATGAACTTATAATGTACCAAAAAAAATTGATATTTAACTCAAAACGTACAGAAATTACAGAAATATATGAACTGGAAAGTCCCCTCCCTCTCCTTGAATCCCATTTGTAGTTAAAGAAGAAGAAATTTTAAAAGATAGATGTTAAAGTTAAACGAAACAGATATTAGACTTATTAAAAAATAAGACCAATAATCAACTTATAATGTACCAGAAAAAAAAAAGATATTCGACCCAAACTTAAAACAGGAATTGCTAGATATATCAACTGGGAAGTCATCCCCCTTGTACCTGAGTTATAGCGCGAGTGTCATTCGCGCTTTACTGAAAGCAATGTTTGTTTTAAGTGATTTCAAAGCGAAATTAAAAAACAAATATGCTCGTCAAAAAAATCTCGACGCTTTATCAAGACTAAAGGGTGTTTCCAGGCTTCAGCCCCCCCCCCCGCCCTCACCCAAAGGTAAAAATTAAAAACGCTACAAAAATGCAAATAAACAAATTTTAATGACTTTTGTAGAGTCTTTTTGTAACCCTCTCCAAAAAACATACCATCCTCTACGGATAAAAATTGGATATGGCACTATGAAAACTAAATTATTTAAAAATAAATATTGTTTTCATTGAAATACAGTTTATAATTCTATAACGAAAGAAAAGGAAAAACGTGTTATTTTCCCCACTTCAACGACTAGAATTTCAATCCTCCATTGTCGGTGGAAAGTCCTCCCGCATAATATTTGTTCGAGCAAGGTTTGTAATTGCTCAAAAGTTAATTATTATTTCAAAAAATAAAAAATAAAAACGAGGAGGATTTTCAGCCGTTGAAACTAAACGAAGAGACAAAGCAAGTATTTTGGCAAGAGCTTCTGCTAAGGTGTCCTCAGCGCTCAAAAAAATATTCTAGTGAATCCCCCCTCGGAAGAAATTGTGAAAAGTTTCTTTTATTCTCACTAATACTCTTTCGAACAGGGTCGGAATTAACTGAAAGTAAGGAGCGACATTAAAACTTAAAACGAACAGAAATTACTTCGTATATGAAAGGTGTTGCTTCCTCATCAGCGCCCCACTCTTTCGCCAAAGTTTTTCACTGTTTTAAAAAAGTAGAGTTGAGAGAAAGAGTCAAACTTTAGCGTAAAGAGCGGGGCTTTGATGAGTAAGCAGCCCCTTTCATATACGATGTAATTTCTGTTCGTTTTAAGTTTTAATGTCGCTCCTTACTTTCAGTGAAAAAAAAACTTGTTTTTTTTATTTAATATGATTCAAAGACTTTCTAGTTTGCTAGGTAACCGAGCTGCTGGAAATACATCTGATGAATTGAGAAATGAAACTATTGACCTGCTCGATTCATTATTCAAAATTAAAATCATTAAGAAAAATGAATACAATACTATTTACAGCAACTATCTCAGAATTTGAATTTTATTTTAAAAAAAAATACTTTTCTAATAAATGGTTTTCATTATCACTAGTGGTAACAAAAGTGAAATCGAACAGTCTTATACAAGTAATCTGATGACGTTAGATTGAAACTTTGAGTATGAAATAGCTTTAATTCACTGTAAACTATGGTATTCATGGTATAACATTATTGATTAATTTAAAAACAATATGTTTGAATACTGGAAAAAAATAAGGATTATTGGGTTAACGTCGTCATACCCAATGGGTTGTATGATGAAGGGGGTTTAAATTATTTCTTAACTCATTATTTCAATTCATCCTTAGATCGATTCCCAATCAGTATTTCATCCAATCTAGCAACAACGAAATATGTTATTATTTTAAAAGAGAATTATATATTTCGGTTTAACAGTGATTTATGTTTTATTTTAGAATTTAAAAATGAAGCTCAACTAAGCAGTAAATATAAAGAAGGTACTGAAGTTTCTAATATTACAAGAAATGTTGATAAAATGCATATTCACTGCTCGTTAGTGGATAGTTCAATTGTGAATTGGAATACAACCTCTGATGTGATTTGGAGTTTTGCTCCAAAACAGAACCTAGAACGTGTAATCTCTGAGATTCCTATAGAAAGGCAATATCTTCCAGTCAATCAAAACCAATATATCAACGCGCTAAAAATGACTATAACTGATCAATTAGGTAGATTAATTGATCTGAATGAAGAAAATAATGAATATGTTTCGGATCTAAAAAAGTTCAATGAAATTTTTTAATAAAATTTATCTATAATAAATGTTGATCAATAAAAAACAATTATTGTACACAAGACAGTATGGTAATGAGATTGGCACTTTTTTAAAAATTATCGCCAATTCTCAACTGTTCAAGACGTCCATAAAAAATACAAAAGATGAAGCTCGTTCCATGTATAGTACTATGACTAAACCTCGACTGGAATTATCTAAAAATAGAGATTGAATGTGGAAAAGATTGGACAGATTATAATCAAATAGAGTTAAATTATGTGAAATCTCTAAAAGATATTATTTCAAATAATAAGATATATTTCAATAAACATCTTGTTGAGTAGAGGAAAGGCTAATTGGATGCAATGACTTTAGGGAAGGGACTTAAACTACATCCGGTGATGTTCTTTTTGACACCCTCAGTGACAATCGAAGATCTGCCTCTACTGTTTGAAAATCTTTTAAAATTTGTCTAATAATTTTTTCCGTATATAAATGGCAATGAATCAAGTTGTTGCTTTTATTGGGAAATATTTGAAAATCCCGTCATTGATGATTTTGCAACCAAATATGCATATTCAGAATATAGAGAAAACAGTGTGAATGTGTCTCAAAATTTAAATTATATTTTCATTTAAAGATGTGGAATCTTGATGATTGCCTTTATACAAAAGTGAAAATAACATGATTGGATGGAACCAATATGCGAAATAATGATGAAGCTACTTTAACAAATTATATAAAAAAAACAAGTTTTTTAACTGAAAGTAAGGATTGACATTAAAACTTAAAACAAACAGAAATTACTCCGTATATGAAAGGGACTTTTCCTCCTCAACGCCCGCTCTTTACGCTAGAGTTTAACTCTTTCTCTTAACTCCTTACTTATGCTCCTTACTTTCAGTTAAAAAACTTGTTGTTGTTTTTTAAAGTTAAAGGTCCAATAAAAAAAACATAATTTTACAAAGGCACTACTTCTAATTTAAGGTCCATTTGGACGTCATGACATAAAGAAAAGGCTTAAATTTTCTGCGTTTAGAAGACAAGCGCCCCTTTTTTTTGCCGGTAAGCATGTGAACATAGGTTGTGTAGCTACAGAGAAAATATTTTTTCAGCAACTAGAGGGGAGCTATTACCCCGCAGTATCTCTATTCAGCCTCAGTCTAATTGAAGCTAAATCAGAGATTGACTTTTACTCCACCCTCAGACCTTCTTACATGATTTTTCGCAGGGCTCGTATAGAGTTGGAAAATTTGAGCGCAAAAATACAGCTTTGAGGCTATATATAATAAATGTTACACCTGTTTTCTTTTCTCTTCCTTTTTTTCAGGATCCTTCTTTGTCTTTCACAGTTCATTGAAAAATTAGATGTCGCACTCGAAAACAGATCCGCAACACCTGTGGCATTAACTTGATACAAAAAGACTATGGATCTGGAGAAGTTGTCATCGCACGAGTTACAAAAAGATTAAGAGGAGATACTTCGTTTTGTAGTTGGCATTTACACCTAATTTTAAATAACTGACCACAAACGCTTTGAGGGTCACCTTAACAATGACGCAGCAACCCTTTCCGATAATATTCGATCGGGAATTTTTCGTCATTTTACATAATTTTACCAAAATAAAGTGAATCAGCTTAGTTAAATCAAGTCTTGAAAGAAGTCCCTATATTAACGGTTTTGTTTCGTCCGGACAACGTGACTGTGGGAACGAATTTTGCACCGTACGGCAATACTTCTTCTGACGTTGAGAAGCTCAATATATAGTTTTGTAATGATTTTAAACTGACTGGCAATATCAGGGTTATCAAGTTTTTATCTCTTGATTTTGAGCCCACAAAATGGCAGGAAATACCACATTGCCTGTAGCACAATCTCTTTAGTATGTAAAAAGCGTACTAGGAACTTTTAATATCCGTATTGATGAGCCTTTTTCCGGTTTTTCAAGGCCACTGTATTCAATCATCCCCGCTGTAACGTGTCACATTGACTGTTATGAATAACTGAATCAAAAGTATTAATTTTGATTTAAATGAATCTAAAGTGCTTTTAATTTAATAAAAGCTATTCAGTTTCGATTTAATTTCACTTTTCTTTTAATTCTAAAACGTTGGATTATAAGATAAATTATTAAAACTGTTAGTAATTCTTTAATTATAATTAACTTTACTTAAATTAAACATATTAATATTCAATTTTGTATGATAACAATTCAGCGATACGCTTCAGGTCGTGATTTCCGTTCGTTAAAAAACAACTATTATTTTCCATAATCTTCTTGTTTTTTTTTTGTTTTGTCTTTTTTAATGCTGAGAAAAAATTTGACTGAAGGAAATGAAAAGGATAAACATGCTAACAAAAACAAACATGATTCATTAAACGACCTAAGCTTCATATAAGTCTGAAGTTTTTCATTAATTATACTGTGGTTTAGTGAAGCAGAGTTATAATAGATTCACAAAAAAGAAAAAAAACGCAAAGACATTATAAATGTTTTCTTTTCACATGCTTGTTTTGTGTATAAGCCAATGCAAAATTTATTCATATATTTATTTTCCTTTTTCAGGTTGATAGAAGGGTTGCTTTGCAGTGTATTTTGTCGTTGACATCGCTTCCCGAGGCTGATATTATAACCGTTAGAGAAGAGGTATGAAACTTTATTTCACTTTATCTTCTTATTCTTTTCGCCGTTTTTCTTGTTTTTATTTTCTGTGTTGCCATTATCATCTTTTGTTGGTCATGTGAATGGTTGGCCGTTTGACTTTAAATACGTATTTTGGTATACCAAAAAACCGTCATACGTTGATATGATCTTAAAAGGAAGGAAGTTCAAGATAAATCCTTCCCCCTTCTAAAAAGTATCTCTTGTCGTAGATTCTTCTCGAAGTAAAATCTTCCCGAAGAAAATTCACCTGTGACAACACACCCTACCCGTAGAAATTTCCCTCTGTCTATTAGTGACTGTCGCTTTTTAAGCTTAAAAGTATTTTAAATAACTTCCAGTGTGAAATACCCCCACGGATCATTCTTCTGTCAGTACATATATATACATATATATATATATATATATATATATATATATATATATATATATATATATATATATATATATATATATATATATATATATATATATATATTATATATATATACATATATATATATATATATATATATATATATATATATATATATACATATATATATATATATATATATATATATATATATATATATATATATATATATATATATATATCTATATATATAAAAATAAGTTGTCTGTCTGTCTGTCTGTGGATCAGGTGACGTCATGTTTCTGTGTTGACTGACGTCATGAAATTAGTTGTCGTCATTTTTGCTTTGACGGTGACGTCATTAACGGTATTTGAACGCAAAACCGCACAGTTAGATGAAAATCCACCTGGACAGCGAGAGTCAAAACATATCAAAACTGAAAATGATAGCGATGATGATTGGGTTTGGGATTTTGACTTGGATAAGGTCATCAATGCCTACCAGATTTAAGTTAAAAAAACAAAGGTTCGTCGATATGTACTTCATAGTGACGCTGAAAAATAAAGAAGAAAAAGAAAACTGAAAAAAGAAAAAAGGTAAAAAACTAAAAAAAAACTAAAAAGAAAAAACACTCAAAGAGAAATTACAGACCGGGACACAAATGACGACCGAGACAGAGGAAATATAAGTGACGACCGGGAACCTCAAAGAGAAATTACAGACTGGGACACCCGGACACAAATCACGACCGGGACACAGGGAATATAAATGACGACCGGGACACAGGGACACAACTACAACGGGGACGCCGGGGGCACAGGCGGGATATATAAATGACGACCGGGACACAGGGATTGTTCGAATAGAAATTACAGACCGGGACACCGGGACACAAATGACGACCGGGACACCGGGACACAGGGAATATAAATGACGACCGGGACACTCAAAGAGAAATTACAAACTGGGACACCGGGACACAAATGACGACCGGGACACAGGGAATAGAAATGACGACCGGGACACAGGGACACATCATTAGAATAATGAGGTATAGATCTGAATACGGATTGTTTTTCCCATGGCCAATTATATGTTGCATGTTCAAGAGTCAGTAAACCTGACAATCTATTTATATGCACAGACAATGGGACAGCGAAGAATGTTGTATATTCGCATGTTTTACGTAGTTAAAAACATATATTTATATCTATCTCTATTCACAGGTGGGACACAGGGACACAACTACAATGGCGCGTAACTAATATGGCGCGTAACGACTTACGCGCGCGGGGGGGCTTGGGGGGGCGCGAAGCGCCCCACCAACTAGGTAAACCTGACAATCTATTTATATGCACAGACGATGGGACAGCAAAGAATGTTGTATATTCGCAAGTTTTACGTAGTTAAAAATATATATATATATATATATATATATATATATATATATATATATATATATATATATGTATATATATATATATATATATATATATATATATATATATATATATATATATATATCTATATTCACAGGTGGGACATAGGGACACAACTACAATGGCGCGTAACTAATATGGCGCGTAACGACTTACGCGCGCGGTGGGGCTTGGGGGGGGGGCGCGAAGCGCCCCCACTAACTAGATGTTGGGGTGGCGCGAAGCGCCACCCCAACAGCTAGTATATATATATATATATATATATATATATATATATATATATATATATATATATATGTACATATATATATATATATATATATATATATATATATATATATATATATATATATATATATATATATATATATATATATATATATATATATATATATATATATATATATATATATATATATATATATATATATACTAGCTGTTGGGGTGGCGCTTCGCGCCACCCCAACACCTAGTTGGTGGGGGCACTTCGCGCCCCCCAAGCCCCCGAGCGCTCGTAAGTCGCTACGCGCCATATTAGTTACGCGCCATTGTAGTTGTGTCCCTGTGTCCCACCTGTGAATATAGATATATATATATACATATATTTTTAAATACGTAAAACTTGCGAATATACAACATTCTTGGCTGTCCCATTGTCTGTGTATATAAATAGATTGTCAGGTTTACCGACTCTTGAACATGAAACATATAACTGTCTATGGGAAAAATAATCTGTATTCAGATCTATACCTCATTATTCTAATGATTGCCCTTGAGCTTTGTTGATGGTGATTGCTAATCGAACATTCCCTGTGTCCCCATCGTCATTTATATATCCCCCTGTGCCCCCCGGCGTCCCCGTTGTTGTTGTTTCCCTGTGTCCCAGTCTGTAATTTCTCTTTGAGTGTCCCGGTCGTCATTTATATTCCCTGTGTCCTGGTGTCCCGGTCGTCATTTTTGTCTCGGTCGTCATTTGTGTTCCGGTGTCCCGGTCTGTAATTTCTCTTTGAGCGTCCTGGTCGTCATTTATATCCCCTGTGTCCCGGTCGTCATTTGTGTCCCGGTGCTTTGTTGATGGTGATTGCTAATCGAACATTCCTTGTGTCCCGGTCGCTTTCTCTTTGAGTGTCCCGGTCGTCATTTATATTCCCTATGTCCCGGTCGTCATTTGCGTCCCGATGTCCCGGTCTGTAATTTCGTCAGTCGATTACGTGCCAAGCAAGCTAAAGCTCCAACAATTTATAATAAACCTTAAAACTTTGGGTATCTGTTTTAAGGTTTTCGAATTACCTTAATCTTTTGTCAAAATATATTGAAATATTTGTGCAATTCCCAGTTTTTTTTAGTTTTTTCTTTTTTTAGTTGTTTAGCTTTTTTTAGTTTTTTTTTCTTTTTAGTTTTTTACCTTTTTATTTTTTTACATTTTATCTTTTTAAGTTTTTTCTTTTTTTAATTTCTTTTTATTTTTTAGTTTTTTTTTTAGTTTTTTCTTTTTAGTTTTTTTTAGTTTTTTTTACCATTTTTCTTTTTCAGTTTTCTTTTTCTTCTTTATTTTTCAGACGTCATATACAAACCCTCAATACAAAAATACATACAATTTATTTTTATATATAGATAAGATATAATCTGGCGTAACAGATATAGTGTAACAGACATAAAAGACAGACAACTTATTTTTATATATATATAGATACAGTTTCTTCTTTAGTTTTTACTTTTTTTTAGTTTCTTCTTTTTATTGATTTGTTTTCTTCAATTTGTCAATGTTCATTCTAACATTGACACTTGGAAAAATCTTTACGCGCCAAGCATGCTAAAGCTCCAACAATTTATATTAAACCTCAAAATTTGGGGTATCTGTTTTAAGGTTTTCCAATTACTTTAATCTATTGTCAAAATATATTGAAATATTTGTGCAATTCCCAGTTTTTTTTTTAGTTTTTTCTTTTTTTTAGTTTTTTAGCTTTTTTTAGTTTTTTTTTAGTTTTTTATCTTTTTTATTTTTTTACGTTTTTTCTTTTTAGGTTTTTTCTTTTTTTAATTTTTTTAATTTTTAATTTTTTTTTTAGTTTTTTCTTTTTAGTTTTTTTTTAGTTTTTTACCATTTTTCTTTTTTCGAATTACTTTAATCTATTGTCAAAATATTTCGAAATATTTATGCAATTTCCAGTTTTTACATTCTAGTTTGTTTTCTTTTATATATATAGAAGATATAATCTGGCGTAACGGACAGACAACTTATTTTTATATAGATAGATATATATATATATACTAGCTGTTGGGGTGGCGCTTCGCGCCACCCCAACACCTAGTTGGTGGGGGCGCTTCGCGCCCCCCCCCAAGCCCCCCCGCGCGCGTAAGTCGTTACGCGCCATAATAGTTACGCGCCATTGTAGTTGTGTCCCTATGTCCCACCTGTGAATATAGATATATATATATATATATGGTTTTAACTACGTAAAACTTGCGAATATACAACATTCTTTGCTGTCCCATTGTCTTTGCATATAAATAGATTGTCAGGTTATCCCCCTGTTTCCCCCGGTGTCCCCGTTGTAGTTGTGTCCCTGTGTCCCGGTCGTCATTTATATTCCCTGTGTCCCGGGTCCCGGTCATCATTTGTATCCCGGTGTCCCGGTCTGTATATACATTCGTTTTTTAGTTTTGTTTTTCTCCTTTATTTTTTTCCTTTTTTTTTCTTTTTTAGCTTATTTAGATTTTTAGATTTTTTAGTTTTTTTTATTAGTTTTTAGTTTTTATTTCTTTTTAGTTTTTTTGTCCCGGTCGTCATTTATATCCCCCTGTTTCCCCCGGTGTCCCCGTTGTAGTTGTGTCCCTGTGTCCCGGTCGTTATTTATATTCCCTGTGTCCCGGTCGTCATTTGTATCCCGGTGTACCGGTCTGTATATACATTCGTTTTTTAGTTTTGTTTTTCTCCTTTATTTTTTTCCTTTTTTTTTCTTTTTTAGTTTATTTAGATTTTTAGATTTTTTAGTTTTTTTATTAGTTTTTAGTTTTTTTTTTCTTTTTAGTTTTTTTGTAGTTTTTACCTTCTTTTTAGTTTTGTTAATTTTTTTTTTTACTTGTGTCCTGGTCGTCATTTATACTCCCTGTGTCCCGGTGCTTTGTTGATTGCTAATCGAACATTCCTTTTGTCCTGGTCGCTTTCTCTTTGAGTGTCGTCATTTATTTTTTTCTTTTTTAGTTCTTTTAGTTTTTACCTTTTTTAGTTTTTTTTTAGTTTTTAGTTTTTTTAGTTTTTTACCTTTTTTTAGTTTTTTTAGTTTTTTAGCTTTTTTATTTTTTTTATTAGTTTTTAGTTTTTTTGTAGTTTTTGCCTTTTTTTTTAGTTTTTTGTCCTGGTCGCTTTCTCTTTGAGTGTCGTCATTTATTAGTTTTTTCCTTTTTTTTTTTTTAGTTTTTTATTGGTTTTTACCTTTATTTTAGCTTATTTTTCAGTTTTTTCCTTTTTTTAGTTTTTTTTTATTTTTTATTTTTTTTAGTTTTTTACCTTTTTTTAGTTTTTTTAGTTTTTTTAGTTTTTTAGCTTTTTTACTTTTTTTATTAGTTTTTAGTTTTTTTTTGTAGTTTTTGCCTTTTTTTAGTTTTTTCAGTTTTTTTTTTAGTTTTTTATTGGTTTTTACCTTTATAGTTTTTTTAGTTTTTTAGCTTTTTTATTTTTTTTATTAGTTTTTAGTTTTTTTTGTAGTTTTTGCCTTTTTTTAGTTTTTTCAGTTTTGACGTCACCTAATCCAGTTTTTTCAGGTGACGTCACCTGACACATCCATCCACACATCCATCCACACATCCATCCACAGACAACTTATTTTTATATATATAGATATATATATATATATATATATATATATATATATATATATATATATATATATATATATATATATATATATACTAGCTGTTGGGGTGGCGCTTCGCGCCACCCCAACACCTAGTTGGTGGGGGCGCTTCGCGCCCCCCCCAAGCCCCCCCGCGCGCGTAAGTCGTTACGCGCCATAATAGTTACGCGCCATTGTAGTTGTGTCCCTATGTCCCACCTGTGAATATAGATATATATATATATATATGGTTTTAACTACGTAAAACTTGCGAATATACAACATTCTTTGCTGTCCCATTGTCTTTGCATATAAATAGATTGTCAGGTTATCCCCCTGTTTCCCCCGGTGTCCCCGTTGTAGTTGTGTCCCTGTGTCCCGGTCGTCATTTATATTCCCTGTGTCCCGGGTCCCGGTCATCATTTGTATCCCGGTGTCCCGGTCTGTATATACATTCGTTTTTTAGTTTTGTTTTTCTCCTTTATTTTTTTCCTTTTTTTTTCTTTTTTAGCTTATTTAGATTTTTAGATTTTTTAGTTTTTTTTATTAGTTTTTAGTTTTTATTTCTTTTTAGTTTTTTTGTCCCGGTCGTCATTTATATCCCCCTGTTTCCCCCGGTGTCCCCGTTGTAGTTGTGTCCCTGTGTCCCGGTCGTTATTTATATTCCCTGTGTCCCGGTCGTCATTTGTATCCCGGTGTACCGGTCTGTATATACATTCGTTTTTTAGTTTTGTTTTTCTCCTTTATTTTTTTCCTTTTTTTTTCTTTTTTAGTTTATTTAGATTTTTAGATTTTTTAGTTTTTTTATTAGTTTTTAGTTTTTTTTTCTTTTTAGTTTTTTTGTAGTTTTTACCTTCTTTTTAGTTTTGTTAATTTTTTTTTTTACTTGTGTCCTGGTCGTCATTTATACTCCCTGTGTCCCGGTGCTTTGTTGATTGCTAATCGAACATTCCTTTTGTCCTGGTCGCTTTCTCTTTGAGTGTCGTCATTTATTTTTTTATTTTTTAGTTCTTTTAGTTTTTACCTTTTTTAGTTTTTTTTTAGTTTTTAGTTTTTTTAGTTTTTTACCTTTTTTTAGTTTTTTTAGTTTTTTAGCTTTTTTATTTTTTTTATTAGTTTTTAGTTTTTTTGTAGTTTTTGCCTTTTTTTTTAGTTTTTTGTCCTGGTCGCTTTCTCTTTGAGTGTCGTCATTTATTAGTTTTTTCCTTTTTTTTTTTAGTTTTTTATTGGTTTTTACCTTTATTTTAGCTTATTTTTCAGTTTTTTCCTTTTTTTTAGTTTTTTTTTATTTTTTATTTTTTTTAGTTTTTTACCTTTTTTTAGTTTTTTTAGTTTTTTTAGTTTTTGTAGTTTTTGCCTTTTTTTAGTTTTTTCAGTTTTTTTTTAGTTTTTTATTGGTTTTTACCTTTATAGTTTTTTTAGTTTTTTAGCTTTTTTATTTTTTTTATTATTTTTTAGTTTTTTTTTGTAGTTTTTGCCATTTTTTAGTTTTTTCAGTTTTGACGTCGCCTAATCCAGTTTTTTCAGGTGACGTCACCTGACACATCCATCCACACATCCATCCACACATCCACAGACAGACAACTTATTTTTATATATATAGATATATATATATATATATATATATATATATATATATATATATACTAGCTGTTGGTGGGGCGCTTCGCGCCCCCCAAGCCCCCCCGCGCGCGTAAGTCGTTACGCGCCATATTAGTTACGCGCCATTGTAGCTGTGTCCCTGTGTCCCACCTGTGAATAGAGATAGATAAAAATATATATTTTTAACTACGTAAAACATGCGAATATACAACATTCTTCGCTGTCCAATTGTCTGTGCATATAAATAGCATTCATATTCCCTGTGTCCCGGTCGCCATTTGTGTCCTGGTGTCCCAGTTTGTATTTTCTCTTTGAGTGTCCCGGTCGTCATTTATATTCCCTGTGTCCCAGTGTCCCGGTCGTCATTTGTGTCCCGGTCTGTAATTTCTATTCAAACAATCCCTGTGTCTCAGTCGTCAATTATATATCCCGCCTGTGCCCCCGGCGTCCCCGTTGTAGTTGTGTCCCTCCGTCCCGGTCGTCATTTATATTCCCGGTCGTGATTTGTGTCCGGGTGTCCCAGTCTGTAATTTTTCTTTGAGGTTCCCGGTCGTCATTTATATTCCCTCTGTGTCGGTCGTCATTTGTGTCCCGGTCTGTAATTTATCTTTGAGTGTTTTTTCTTTTTAGTTTTTTTAGTTTTTTACATTTTTTCAGTTTTTTTTTTCTTCTTTATTTTTCAGCGTCACTATGAAGTACACATCGCCGAACCTTTGTTTTTTTAACTAAAATCTGGTAGGCATTGATGACCTTATCCAAGTCAAGATCCCAAACCCAATCATCATCGCTATCATTTTCAGTTTTGATATGTTTTGACTCTCGCTGTCCAGGTGGATCTTCATCTAACTGCGCGGTTTTGCGTTCTTTAGCCTCAAGCCTGTTTCCTTGCTGTTCTTTTGATTCCTCGGCACGCTTTCTTTTCTGACTTTCTCTATCAGCAGCAAGTTTTTTGGCATAGACTCTTTGAGCATCTTCATCGGCTTTTGCCATTGTAAGTTCATCAGTCATTTTAAACTTAAACATTAATAGATTTCTACGTGAACATATATGTCTTAAATATCTTTAATGACGTCACCGTCATAGCAAAAATGACGACAACTAACTTCATGACGCCAGTCGACACAGAAACATGACGTCACCTGATCCACAGATAGACAACTTATTTTTATATATATAGATAGATATAATTCTAAAATTGTCAGGTAATTTTCTATTTTGAAATAAAAACTAAAAATTATTGCTCAGACAACATAAATATTTTTGATATTTACATAATAGCTTTAGTGGTTCTGGACTGCGCGCCCCCCCAATCCCCCCGCGCGCGTAAGTCGTTACGCGCCATATTAGTTACGCGCCATTGTAGTTGTGTCCCTATGTCCCACCTGTGAATATATATATATATATATATATATATATATATATATATATATATATATATATATATATATATATATATATGTTTTTAACTACGTAAAACTTGCGAATATACAACATTCTTTGCTGTCCCATCGTCTGTGCATATAAATAGATTGTCAGGTTTACCGACTCTTGAACATGCAACGCATAATGGTGCATGGGAAAACAATCCGTATTCAGATCTATACCTCATGATTCTATTGATTGCCCTTGAGCTTTGTTGATGGTGATTGCTAATCGACCATTTCCTTTGTTGCAGTCGTCATTTATATATCCCCCTGTGCCCCCCGGCGTCCCCGTTGTAGTTGGCGTGAATACATTCGTTTTGAGCAGCTTCCTCGGGTGTTGCCATTGTTGTCCTGGTCGTCATTTATATTGCCTGTGTCCCGGTCGTTTTTAGTATTTTTTAGTTTTTTACATTTTTTCAGTTTTCTTTTTCTTCTTTATTTTTCAGCTTCACTATGAAATACATATCGCCGAACCTTTGTTTTTTTAACTAAAATCTGGTAGGCATTGATGACCTTATCCAAGTCAAGATCCCAAACCCAATCATCATCGCTATCATTTTCAGTTTTGATATGTTTTGACTCTCGCTGTCCAGGTGGATCTTCATCTAACTGCGCGGTTTTGCGTTCTTTAGCCTCAAGCCTGTTTCCTTGCTGTTCTTTTGATTCCTCGGCACGCTTTCTTTTCTGACTTTCTCTATCAGCAGCAAGTTTTTTGGCATAGACTCTTTGAGCATCTTCATCGGCTTTTGCCATTGTAAGTTCATCAGTCATTTTAAACTTAAACATTAATAGATTTCTACGTGAACATATATGTCTTAAATATCTTTAATGACGTCACCGTCATAGCAAAAATGACGACAACTAACTTCATGACGCCAGTCGACACAGAAACATGACGTCACCTGATCCACAGACAGACAACTTATTTTTATATATATAGATAGATATAATTCTAAAATTGTCAGGTAATTTTCTATTTTGAAATAAAAACTAAAAATTATTGCTCAGACAACATAAATATTTTTGATATTTACATAATAGCTTTAGTGGTTCTGGACTGAAAACTAAATATGCTAATCAAATTGGGAATTGCAATCTTTTAGGTTGAAAAGGCAGATCCATTGGAATCATGAGATTGCGTGGAATAAGAAAAGCCTCACCCTCAAAAGGCCCTGTCAAGATTGTTGCCTCTATTACGTTATAACAGACATAACACGTCATTTGTGTCCCGGTGTCCCGGTCTGTAGTTTCGCTAGTCGACAAACATGACGTCAGACGACAAACAACTTCATGACGACATACAGCTCAATCCTTATAATGACGTCAGTCGACAAACATGACGTCAGTCGACAAACATGACGTCAGTCGACACACAAACATGACGTCAGTCGACAGACAGACAAACAACTTATTTTTATATATATAGATATATATATATATATATATATATATACTAGCTGTTGGGGTGGCGCTTCGCGCCACCCCAACACCTAGTTGGTGGGGGCGCTTCGCGCCCCCCCCAAGCCCCCCCGCGCGCGTAAGTCGTTACGCGCCATAATAGTTACGCGCCATTGTAGTTGTGTCCCTATGTCCCACCTGTGAATATAGATATATATATATATATATGGTTTTAACTACGTAAAACTTGCGAATATACAACATTCTTTGCTGTCCCATTGTCTTTGCATATAAATAGATTGTCAGGTTATCCCCCTGTTTCCCCCGGTGTCCCCGTTGTAGTTGTGTCCCTGTGTCCCGGTCGTCATTTATATTCCCTGTGTCCCGGGTCCCGGTCATCATTTGTATCCCGGTGTCCCGGTCTGTATATACATTCGTTTTTTAGTTTTGTTTTTCTCCTTTATTTTTTTCCTTTTTTTTTCTTTTTTAGCTTATTTAGATTTTTAGATTTTTTAGTTTTTTTTATTAGTTTTTAGTTTTTATTTCTTTTTAGTTTTTTTGTCCCGGTCGTCATTTATATCCCCCTGTTTCCCCCGGTGTCCCCGTTGTAGTTGTGTCCCTGTGTCCCGGTCGTTATTTATTTTTTAGTTTTTTACCTTTTTTTAGTTTTTTTAGTTTTTTAGCTTTTTTATTTTTTTATTAGTTTTTAGTTTTTTTGTAGTTTTTGCCTTTTTTTAGTTTTTTTAGTTTTTTAGCTTTTTTATTAGTTTTTAGTTTTTTTTGTAGTTTTTGCCTTTTTTTAGTTTTTTTAGTTTTTTAGCTTTTTTATTTTTTTTATTAGTTTTTAGTTTTTTTTTGTAGTTTTTGCCTTTTTTTTAGTTTTTTCAGTTTTGACGTCACCTGATCCAGTTTTTTCAGGTGACGTCACCTGATCCACGATCCACAGATCCACAGACAACTTATTTTTATATATATAGATAGTTTTTTTTTTTTTACTTATGTCCTGGTCGTCATTTATACTCCCTGTGTCCCGGTGCTTTGTTGATTGCTAATCGAACATTCCTTTTGTCCTGGTCGCTTTCTCTTTGAGTGTCGTCATTTATTAGTTTTTTCCTTTTTTTTTAGTTTTTTATTGGTTTTTACCTTTATTTTAGCTTATTTTTCAGTTTTTTCCTTTTTTTTAGTTTTTTTTTATTTTTTATTTTTTTTAGTTTTTTACCTTTTTTAGTTTTTTTAGTTTTTTTAGTTTTTTAGCTTTTTTACTTTTTTTATTAGTTTTTAGTTTTTTTTTGTAGTTTTTGCCTTTTTTTAGTTTTTTCAGTTTTTTTTTTAGTTTTTTATTGGTTTTTACCTTTATAGTTTTTTTAGTTTTTTAGCTTTTTTATTTTTTTTATTAGTTTTTAGTTTTTTTTTGTAGTTTTTGCCTTTTTTTAGTTTTTTCAGTTTTGACGTCACCTAATCCAGTTTTTTCAGGTGACGTCACCTGACACATCCATCCACACATCCATCCACACATCCACAGACAGACAACTTATTTTTATATATATAGATATATATATATATACTAGCTGTTGGGGTGGCGCTTCGCGCCACCCCAACACCTAGTTGGTGGGGGCGCTTCGCGCCCCCCCCAAGCCCCCCCGCGCGCGTAAGTCGTTACGCGCCATAATAGTTACGCGCCATTGTAGTTGTGTCCCTATGTCCCACCTGTGAATATAGATAGATATATATATATATGGTTTTAACTACGTAAAACTTGCGAATATACAACATTCTTTGCTGTCCCATTGTCTTTGCATATAAATAGATTGTCAGGTTTACCGACTCTTGAACATGCAACATATAATGGTCCATGGGAAAACAATCTGTATTCAGATCTATACCTCATGATTCTAATGATTGCCCTTGAGCTTTGTTGATGGTGATTGCTAATCGACCATTCCCTGTCCCGGTGTCCCGGTCGTCATTTACATCCCCCTGTTTCCTCCGGTGTCCCCGTTGTAGTTGTGTCCCTGTGTCCCGGTCGTCATTTATATTCCCTGTGTCCCGGTCGTCATTTGTATCCCGGTGTCCCGGTCTGTATATACATTCGTTTTTTAGTTTTGTTTTTCTCCTTTATTTTTTTCCTTTTTTTTTCTTTTTTAGCTTATTTAGATTTTTAGATTTTTTAGTTTTTTTATTAGTTTTTAGTTTTTACTTATGTCCTGGTCGTCATTTATACTCCCTATGTCCCGGTGCTTTGTTGATTGCTAATCGAACATTCCTTTTGTCCTGGTCGCTTTCTCTTTGAGTGTCGTCATTTATTAGTTTTTTCCTTTTTTTTCTTTTTAGTTTTTATTGGTTTTTACCTTTATTTTAGCTTATTTTTCAGTTTTTTCCTTTTTTTTAGTTTTTTTTTATTTTTTATTTTTTTTAGTTTTTTACCTTTTTTTAGTTTTTTTAGTTTTTTTAGTTTTTTAGCTTTTTTACTTTTTTTATTAGTTTTTAGTTTTTTTTTGTAGTTTTTGCCTTTTTTTAGTTTTTTCAGTTTTTTTTTTAGTTTTTTATTGGTTTTTACCTTTATAGTTTTTTTAGTTTTTTAGCTTTTTTATTTTTTTTATTAGTTTTTAGTTTTTTTTGTAGTTTTTGCCTTTTTTTAGTTTTTTCAGTTTTGACGTCACCTGATCCAGTTTTTTCAGGTGACGTCACCTGACACATCCATCCACACATCCATCCATCCATCCATCCACAGACAACTTATTTTTATATATATAGATAGATATATAGATATATATATATATATATATATATATATATATATATATATATATATATATATATATATACTAGCTGTTGGGGTGGCGCTTCGCGCCACCCCAACACCTAGTTGGTGGGGGCGCTTCGCGCCCCCCCCAAGCCCCCCCGCGCGCGTAAGTCGTTACGCGCCATAATAGTTACGCGCCATTGTAGTTGTGTCCCTATGTCCCACCTGTGAATATAGATAGATATATATATATGGTTTTAACTACGTAAAACTTGCGAATATACAACATTCTTTGCTGTCCCATTGTCTTTGCATATAAATAGATTGTCAGGTTTACCGACTCTTGAACATGCAACATATAATGGTCCATGGGAAAACAATCTGTATTCAGATCTATACCTCATGATTCTAATGATTGCCCTTGAGCTTTGTTGATGGTGATTGCTAATCGACCATTCCCTGTCCCGGTGTCCCGGTCGTCATTTACATCCCCCTGTTTCCCCCGGTGTCCCCGTTGTAGTTGTGTCCCTGTGTCCCGGTCGTCATTTATATTCCCTGTGTCCCGGGTCCCGGTCGTCATTTGTATCCCGGTGTCCCGGTCTGTATATACATTCGTTTTTTAGTTTTGTTTTTCTCCTTTATTTTTTTCCTTTTTTTTTCTTTTTTAGCTTATTTAGATTTTTAGATTTTTTAGTTTTTTTATTAGTTTTTAGTTTTTTTTTCTTTTTAGTTTTTTTGTCCCGGTCGTCATTTATATCCCCCTGTTTCCCCCGGTGTCCCCGTTGTAGTTGTGTCCCTGTGTCCCGGTCGTCATTTATATTCCCTGTGTCCCGGTCGTCATTTGTATCCCGGTGTACCGGAGTTGTGTCCCTGTGTCCCGGTCGTCATTTATATTCCCTGTGTCCCGGGTCCCGGTCGTCATTTGTATCCCGGTGTCCCGGTCTGTATATACATTCGTTTTTTAGTTTTGTTTTTCTCCTTTATTTTTTTCCTTTTTTTTTCTTTTTTAGCTTATTTAGATTTTTAGATTTTTTAGTTTTTTTATTAGTTTTTAGTTTTTTTTTCTTTTTAGTTTTTTTGTCCCGGTCGTCATTTATATCCCCCTGTTTCCCCCGGGTCGTCATTTATACTCCCTGTGTCCCGGTGCTTTGTTGATTGCTAATCGAACATTCCTTTTGTCCTGGTCGCTTTCTCTTTGAGTGTCGTCATTTATTTTTTTCTTTTTTAGTTCTTTTAGTTTTTACCTTTTTTAGTTTTTTTTAGTTTTTAGTTTTTTTAGTTTTTTACCTTTTTTTAGTTTTTTTAGTTTTTTTTAGTTTTTTAGCTTTTTTATTTTTTTTATTAGTTTTTAGTTTTTTTGTAGTTTTTGCCTTTTTTTTAGTTTTTTTAGTTTTTTAGCTTTTTTATTAGTTTTTAGTTTTTTTTGTAGTTTTTGCCTTTTTTTAGTTTTTTTAGTTTTTTAGCTTTTTTATTTTTTTTATTAGTTTTTAGTTTTTTTTGTAGTTTTTGCCTTTTTTTTCTCTTTGAGTGTCGTCATTTATTAGTTTTTTCCTTTTTTTTTTAGTTTTTTATTGGTTTTTACCTTTATTTTAGCTTATTTTTCAGTTTTTTCCTTTTTTTTAGTTTTTTTTATTTTTTATTTTTTTTAGTTTTTTACCTTTTTTTAGTTTTTTTAGTTTTTTAGCTTTTTTACTTTTTTTATTAGTTTTTAGTTTTTTTTGTAGTTTTTGCCTTTTTTTAGTTTTTTCAGTTTTTTTTTTAGTTTTTTATTGGTTTTTACCTTTATAGTTTTTTTAGTTTTTTAGCTTTTTTATTTTTTTTATTAGTTTTTAGTTTTTTTTGTAGTTTTTGCCTTTTTTTAGTTTTTTCAGTTTTGACGTCACCTGATCCAGTTTTTTCAGGTGACGTCACCTGACACATCCATCCATCCATCCACAGACAACTTATTTTTATATATATAGACTAGCTGTTGGGGTGGCGCTTCGCGCCACCCCAACACCTAGTTGGTGGGGGCGCTTCGCGCCCCCCCCAAGCCCCCCCGCGCGCGTAAGTCGTTACGCGCCATAATAGTTATGCGCCATTGTAGTTGTGTCCCTATGTCCCACCTGTGAATATAGATAGATATATATATATATGGTTTTAACTACGTAAAACTTGCGAATATACAACATTCTTTGCTGTCCCATTGTCTTTGCATATAAATAGATTGTCAGGTTTACCGACTCTTGAACATGCAACATATAATGGTCCATGGGAAAACAATCTGTATTCAGATCTATACCTCATGATTCTAATGATTGCCCTTGAGCTTTGTTGATGGTGATTGCTAATCGACCATTCCCTGTCCCGGTGTCCCGGTCGTCATTTACATCCCCCTGTTTCCTCCGGTGTCCCCGTTGTAGTTGTGTCCCTGTGTCCCGGTCGTCATTTATATTCCCTGTGTCCCGGTCGTCATTTGTATCCCGGTGTCCCGGTCTGTATATACATTCGTTTTTTAGTTTTGTTTTTCTCCTTTATTTTTTTCCTTTTTTTTTCTTTTTTAGCTTATTTAGATTTTTAGATTTTTTAGTTTTTTTATTAGTTTTTAGTTTTTTTTCTTTTTAGTTTTTTTGTCCCGGTCGTCATTTATATCCCCCTGTTTCCCCCGGTGTCCCCGTTGTAGTTGTGTCCCTGTGTCCCGGTCGTCATTTATATTCCCTCTGTCCCGGTCGTCATTTGTATCCCGGTGTACCGGTCTGTAAATACATTCGTTTTTTAGTTTTGTTTTTCTCCTTTATTTTTTTCCTTTTTTTTTCTTTTTTAGTTTATTTAGATTTTTAGATTTTTTAGTTTTTTTATTAGTTTTTAGTTTTTTTTTCTTTTTAGTTTTTTTGTAGTTTTTACCTTCTTTTTAGTTTTGTTAATTTTTTTTTTACTTATGTCCTGGTCGTCATTTATACTCCCTATGTCCCGGTGCTTTGTTGATTGCTAATCGAACATTCCTTTTGTCCTGGTCGCTTTCTCTTTGAGTGTCGTCATTTATTTTTTTCTTTTTTAGTTCTTTTAGTTTTTACCTTTTTTAGTTTTTTTTAGTTTTTTAGATGAAAATTTTTTTTAGTTTTTTCCTTTTTTTCTTTTTAGTTTTTTATTGGTTTTTACCTTTATGTTAGCTTATTTTCAGTTTTTTCCTTTTTTTATTAGTTTTTAGTTTTTTTGTAGTTTTTGCCTTTTTTTAGTTTTTTCAGTTTTTTTTTAGTTTTTTATTGGTTTTTACCTTTATTTTAGCTTATTTTTCAGTTTTTTTCCTTTTTTTTATTTTTTTTTAGTTTTTAGTTTTTTAGTTTTTTACCTTTTTTTAGTTTTTTTAGTTTTTTTAGTTTTTTAGCTTTTTTATTTTTTTTATTAGTTTTTAGTTTTTTTTGTAGTTTTTGCCTTTTTTTTAGTTTTTTTAGTTTTTTAGCTTTTTTATTAGTTTTTAGTTTTTTTTGTAGTTTTTGCCTTTTTTTAGTTTGACAACTTATTTTTTATATATAGATAGTTTTTTTTTTTACTTATGTCCTGGTCGTCATTTATACTCCCTGTTTCCCGGTGCTTTGTTGATTGCTAATCGAACATTCCTTTTGTCCTGGTCGCTTTCTCTTTGAGTGTCGTCATTTATTAGTTTTTTCCTTTTTTTCTTTTTAGTTTTTTATTGGTTTTTACCTTTATTTTAGCTTATTTTTCAGTTTTTTTCCTTTTTTTTAGTTTTTTTTTATTTTTATTTTTTTTAGTTTTTTACCTTTTTTTAGTTTTTTTAGTTTTTTTAGTTTTTTAGCTTTTTTATTTCAGTTTTTTTTTTAGTTTTTTATTGGTTTTTACCTTTATAGTTTTTTTTAGTTTTTTAGCTTTTTTATTTTTTTTATTAGTTTTTAGTTTTTTTTGTAGTTTTTGCCTTTTTTTAGTTTTTTCAGTTTTGACGTCACCTAATCCAGTTTTTTCAGGTGACGTCACCTGACACATCCATCCATCCATCCACAGACAACTTATTTTTATATATATAGTCTATATATATAAAAATAAGTTGTCTGTCTGTCTGTGGATGGATCAGGTGACGACACCTGAAAAAACTGGATCAGGTGACGTCAAAACTGAAAAAACTAAAAAAGGCAAAAACTACAAAAAAAACTAAAAACTAATAAAAAAAATAAAAAAGCTAAAAAACTAAAAAAACTAAAAAAAGGCAAAAACTACAAAAAAAACTAAAAACTAATAAAAAAGCTAAAAAACTAAAAAAACTAAAAAAAGGTAAAAACTACAAAAAAAAACTAAAAACTAATAAAAAAAATAAAAAAGCTAAAAAACTAAAAAAACTAAAAAAACTAAAAAAAAGGTAAAAAACGAAAAAAACTAAAAACTAAAAAAAAACTAAAAAAAAAGGAAAAAACTGAAAAATAAGCTAAAATAAAGGTAAAAACCAATAAAAAACAAAAAAAAAACTGAAAAAACTAAAAAAAGGCAAAAACTACAAAAAAAAACTAAAAACTAATAAAAAAAGTAAAAAAGCTAAAAAACTAAAAAAACTAAAAAAACTAAAAAAAGGTAAAAAACTAAAAAAAAATAAAAAATAAAAAAAAACTAAAAAAAGGAAAAAACTGAAAAATAAGCTAAAATAAAGGTAAAAACCAATAAAAAACTAAAAAGAAAAAAAGGAAAAAACTAAAAAAAATTTTCATCTAAAAAACTAAAAAAAACTAAAAAAGGTAAAAACTAAAAGAACTAAAAAAGAAAAAAATAAATGACGAAACTCAAAGAGAAAGCGACCAGGACAAAAGGAATGTTCGATTAGCAATCAACAAAGCACCGGGACACAGGGAGTATAAATGACGACCAGGACATAAGTAAAAAAAAAAACTATCTATATATATAAAAATAAGTTGTCTGTGGATCTGTGGATCGTGGATCAGGTGACGTCACCTGAAAAAACTGGATC